>NC_081566.1:3655309-3663112 GCF_022355385.1 Mustela nigripes
GAGGAGGAAGCAGGCTCCCTGATGAGCAGAGAGTCCGATGTGGGGCTCGATCCCAGGACCCTGGGATCATGACCTGAGCGAAGGCAGAGGCTTTGACCCACTGAGCCACCCAGGCACCCCTACAAAGATTTATTTATTATGGCACAGGACTGGTTCAGGCCTGGAGTCAGGGAAGAGGGGAAGGGGGCAGAGAAGCTGGAGGACAAGGAGAACCTGGCTTCCCCACCATCCACCCCCTTCTCCCTGCCAGGATGTATACTAGGCACATTGCTGGCATCAAAGCACAAACAAAACACAACAAAGAAGCCTCTGCTAGTCCATTTTCCAGGCACCCAGGTTGGGGAGCAGGGGTGATAGGGGAAGATTTCCAAAATGTTGAGTTTGAGGAGAAGGATGCTTGAGTCTTGGGCCCTGGTAGAAGCCAGAGAGGGGTGATAACTTGAAATCCCGCATAGGGGAGGGGGTGGAGAAGGATCTAAGGGCACCTACAGGTTCTCAGTTCCCTCTTTCTCCAGATCTTAGGGTCCTGCCCTGTGGGTTTCTTGTGTCCAGGAGAAGGGTCTGGAGAGTAGAATTGTGAAGGATAAACCTTTGCCCCCCCTTACTGGACTAGCCAGTGCAAACTCTCTCACATCCCACCTCCCTCTGGGTAAATGGGGGAGTGACGGGCAGGGGTAGGCATCAGGCAGCAAGTGCCCAGGTACTCTGGGCATCAGCCAAAGGTGAGCAGACAAGAAACACAGAGCAGCCCTAAGTCTTCTAGAAGTCAGAAGCCACAGCCCTAGCGAGTGAGGGGGAAGGGAATAGAATAGGGTGGGGACAGACTTCCTTCTGAGCTACGCAAGGCCAGGTGCCTCTGCACCTGGCTCAGGTGGGTGGGGCGCTGTGGTCCCTCCCCAGGCTCATTTGGTGCCAAGTCTTCCAGTTGTTCCTTGGAGCTTCTGTCTCTCTGGGGTTTATCCAGAGGAGGTGGGCCCTCCCAGGGTCGTTCCAGACTCTGGCTACAAGCTGTCTTCCGCCCAGCTGACCCCTGCTGTTCTGCAGGACTTCAGCCTGGCTGCCCTCCTCCTCCTTTTCCTCTCCCGGTCTTGTTACTTCTAAGCCCCTGACTACTTTTTTCATTAGTGAAAATCATATGTCACGTACCACCTCTCTTTTCATGCAAAGTAGACTAGAAATTCTTCCCTCAGGGAAAATTTACTGTTTTCATAATCAGGAACCCCAAAAAGGAGTTTTTATATTGCAGCACCCTAGCTGATGGAGGTGAGAACTATGCTTATTTTTTTTTCCCCACTCTAAGTGAACTATTCATAGAGCAATCCCATGTGTGACTATAGACTTGGGTTAATGGAGGGTCAACAAATGACTGAATGAAGTAAGCTGGGGTGTATGTCACTGCTCATGTAATTTGCTCGTGTTTTGGATCCCAGTTGGGATCAGTTTCATAAATAACGACTTTCTCTTGATAGATTCATTCATCCCTCCAGTGCATGTTGGGTTGATTGCTGTGTATCAGGCAAATAAACACGGCAACATGGAGCTTACATTCTAGTTGGGGAGAAACCAACAACCACCAAAAAACCAAGATAAATCCCCCCCAAACCACAGAATGTTAGATGATGAAGACAACAATTGATCCATGCTGTTATTTGTGTAGGCAGAGGGAAGTTCAAAGATTCTAGGACGGGAGCTACTTGTGCGTTTGAAGTTTAACAAGGTTGCCAGTAGGGCCGGAGTGGAGAGAGGTGGGACAGGACAAGACGAGGTAAAGGAGACGGTGTTGCTCAAACGGTTGCTCGGGTCGGTCTTGTGAGCCAGGAACCTTGAAACAGAGGATGGTAGTAGGATGAAGGTCCTTAAAGCAGGTGCCACTGCATGCGAGAGAAGGAAACAGTAGTGTGTTCAGGGATTGGATAGTGGGTCCAGATAATGCCGCTACTCAGGAGGAGGATTCAGGGATCCCTTTTCTCTTGAAACCACGTGGAAAGAGGAAAATGTAAGTCTGCGCTTTCAGTGGGAGAGGGTCGTGGGATTCCTCACTTGATGACTTTATTTTCTCCAGGAAGGAGACAAGATAGTTGCTAATAATGATCATTTATCTTCTAATTTCCATTTGTGTGTCAGTCATTCCTCTTTCATGTCTTCTTACACTGGTCAGTATAAGACTTCCAGAATCGTGTTTTTGAAACTCGTTCTGGTAAAAATGCCTCCTGTGTTAAATGATGCATACATTATTTACTATTTGTTTTTCCTGGTAAAGAACTATTTTATTCCTAACTTTAAAATATTCCTAATTTTAAAAATATTTTAAAACAGGGCACCCGGGTGGCTCAGTCAGTTAAGCACCTGCCTTCGGCTCAGTCATGATCCCAGGGTCCTGGGATCGAATTCCGAGTTGGACTCCCTGCTCAGTGGGGAGCCTGCTTTTCCCTCTTCTGCTCCCCTTACTCTTTCTTTCTGTCAAATAAATAAAATAAAATAGTCTTAAAAATTAAAATAAAAAAAATTAAAATAATCTTTAAAAAATTAAAATAAAAAAATTAAAATCTAACAAGTAGAGGGGTGCCTGGTTGGCTAAGTTGGTTAAGTGTTTGCTTTCAGCTCAGGTCATGATCCGAGGGGCCTGGGATTGAGCTCGGTGTTGGACCCCCTGCTCAGCAGTGGGTTTGCTTCTCCCCTCCTTCCTGCTCATGTTCTCTCTTGCTATCTCTGTCTCCCTCAAATAAATAACAAAATATTTTTAAAAACCCTAATAAATAAATATATAATTTTAATGAGTGGCATTTTGACATTTATTGAAATGATCATTTAAAAACTTTTTGATAGGATCACCTTTACATTTATAGATTTCTCATTTAAGCATCCTTGCATTCCTAAGATATACTTGATTTTAGGAACTTACTCTTTTACTGTACTCTTAAAGTAATTCCACTGATTTATCTAGGTCATATAGATACATGTATATCGAATGTTACGTTACATTCTTCATATGTACATCACTGTCACGTTATTGAATGAGATCGCTCCTGGTCGGCATAAAATCAGTTGAGTCGCTCTCTGTCTCTTTTCACTTTCTTCTACTAGCTTTTGAAATTCTTAAAAACCCAGTGATGCATTTTAGTTTCTGTTTCCAATTAAGGAGGGCTGCCATCCTGGATTTTTACAAAGGGCTATGTGTTAGAGAGAAAGGGTTAGGGGTTCAGAGACAGCAGCTGTGGGCAGTAAGAGCCTGGAAGAGGTACACTGGAGGCTGTGGTTGCTGTGGGCCCAGAGGCATGGCACGTCAGAGCATTTAGGGAATATTCAAAACCATGTGGATACTTCCTATTCTTTGTTTTGTTTTGAGAGAGAGTGAGGGAGGGAGCATGGGGGTGAGGGGTGAAAGGTGGGGAGAGGGGAGGGACGGAGGGAAAGAGAGAGAGAGAGAATCTTAAGCAGGCTCCACACCCAGTGTGGAGCCCGATACAGGGATTGACCTCACAGTCTTGAGATCATGACCTGAGCCGAAATCAAGAGTTGGACGCTTAACCGACTGAGCCACCCAGATGCCCCAATACTTACCATTCTAATACAAAGATTTTCCTGTTACAATTCTAAGAAACTCTCATGAAAGTATTGCTAAGCCCCAGGACAGCTACTATTTAGAAAACCACAGTACTGAGTAGTTGCCCTATTTTTGAGCATCAGGTATGTATCAGCACTAGGCAGGAACCTTCTGAGATAGATGTTTCAATTCCCATTTCAGAAACAGAGCCCCAGCAAGGGTAAGCAATGTGTCAGAGGCCACACTGTTGGTCGGAGTAGGGGTTGTTACTAGTAACTTTCTGACACTGATTATGTTGGGTCTTAAAAATAGGAAGCTCTAACTTCTTGCTTTATTTTTTTTATTATTTTAAAAATATATTTTTTAATTAAACAAACTGTACACCCAACATGGGGCTCGAACTCACAACCATGAAATCAAGAGTCCTAGGCTCTACCAGCTGAGCTCGCTGGGTGCCCCTTGAACTGCTTTATATTTGCAGGACATACTTTCTGTTCTCACTAGGTTATTGTTTATGTAAGGGAGCATCAGTATGTGAATAGTAAATACAGAAATGATTTGGCTAATTCATAATTCTCATTTACTTTGCAGCATCACGCTCGTTTACTAATATTTAACTGCTTGTCTCCATCTGCTGCTGTATTAGTTACTAAGTGAAGCCAAGAAATTAATTATAGACCCTAAGTCTTATTCTGTATAATTTGTTGGTTTGTTTGTTTTTTTTTTTATAGATTATTTATTTATTTATTTGACAGAGAACACAAGTAGGCAGAGAGGCAGGCAGAGAGAGAGAGAGGAGGAAGCAGGCTCCCTGTTTGAGCAGAGAGCCCTATGCGGGGCTCTGAGCTGAAGGCAGAGGCTTAACCCACTGAGCCACCCAGGCACCCCTCTGTATAATTTGTTTTAGGAAATTTAGGACTTAGTACAAGAGAGCATTCCATAAACATCACACAGTGTTGTGGGGAGGGTGAGAAAAATCAGCATCTCTGTGATTTTATTAATAAACGTAAAAGTTTTCATTAAAGATCATGGTAATTTGGATTTAGAGACAGGGATTTCTGAAGGTTTTGCTTGAAAGGACAAGAGCTGGACAAAGCCCCGATGAGATGTTGGGTACAGACTATGGTGTCAAGAGCGAGGGAGTCGATAGAGAGTCTTGGTAAAACAAGGAACAGTTCACCGCCTTTGGGCATCCAGGGCCATGTTGTAACTGGCTTGTACCGGCTTCTGAGACCCAGTAATGCAACCCTCTTCTCATCTCTGTATTCCCTGACCTCATGGTGGTTGCCTGAAATTGGTCACGGTGGGAATATTTACGGTGTGGAAATAGGCACATGCTGCAAACCAGGACTTTTGTGAAACATTTGCCAGCACACCGCTGGTTTGCTTCTCCTCAATACCTAGTCTCACCGTTACTGGTTCAGTGACATCGCAAACTGAGAAAGCAAATGGGTCTGGGTATAATATTTTTGCTGAACTACTGAGTATGTTGAAAGTGTCACTACTTCAAGAAACGATCTATTTGGAGTTTGAAATACCACCTGAAGGATTGAATCTGTCACTCCTTGCATTAAAAGTTACTGTTAAGAACTTATGACAGTAAAGCCTGTAGGTCATGGTTCAGGATAAATGGTTTTGTCTCCTAGAGAACTTCTCTATGTTAAAATACTTCTCTAAACACTATTATATTGCCTCATGCTCTTTTATTTCAATGTCATTTGTGTAAGAAAGAAAGATATTACAAATTAGAGCTTTCAGAATGGATAAATTAAAGTTAATTGTTCACATTACAGAAGTAGTCTTTCTTTTGTGAAAGATTTCCTTGGCATTTCCTCCTTACATGCATGTCAAATATATTATTACTTCATCAAAATTTGATTTACCGCCTTTGTGTTACACTTACTGCACAGTGTAACATGTCCATATTTCAAAAATTGCATAAGATGTAGTTTATTAGAAAATTATTACTATTCAGTGTTTGGGGTGCTTGAGTTGTGTTAAGTGACCATTTGAACAAAGATGTTCAGTAACAGAATAACAGAAGTCAGAACACCTGTTTCGGAGGCACCAGAGAATCTACAGGGTGAGGTGGGGACAGAGTCCAGGTGGCAGGTCTGAGAGGCAGCAGGACGACTTGTGAAGGCGACAGATGAGCATGTTCTAAGTGAGGGGCTGCATGCTGGGGTCTCTTCGGGGCAGCTGTGAGAGGATCGTGAGTCCAGGTGGGGCCGAGCCAGAGTGTTTTTGAGGAGACTGCTTCTTCCCACCAGAGTCAGGGCATAGTTAATTCTAGAGAGAAATGTCACCTTCTCACAGGTGAGCTATTTTAAAGAAATGTGCAGGTTACCTAGATTTGAAATCCTGAAGTATGTACAAAGACCAGGACTTATTTTCTAGTTTCATAAACTATATTGATGCATACTTAGTGGAAACATTCAAGTATTTCTTGAATAACAACATTGAAGATATTTTAAAACGGACACGTCTTATTTGTTTTGTATTTAAATCTCTGAATTTAATTAAAACTGATATTTTAGAATAAGATAGTCTGTTTTTGCAGAGGATTAAATGTTTATTTTCTTTTCATTGTAACAAGTTAACCTCATGTGAAAACAAATGTAATTCTGAAAACATTCTTTCTTGACCACAGCTTTGATCTTGTTCTGCTTCAGTGCTGCTTTCCTACTGCTTTCCTTCCACAGTGCGGGTTACCATATAAAGTGCAGATTCATGTTTAAAGTCCCTTGAGTATAGCTCTTCTTTAAGCTTAATCTTCATAAGATTCCTGAGGATCTCTGAGTGTTACCCTGAAGAGTTCTGATTCAGTAGGTCTGGGGCGAAAGCCCTGGGAGATAGCTGCTGTTCTTTGAGAAAACTTTGGGAAACGTTCATAGCAGTTTCATCTAATTCTTTTCTTGTTGTTTTCTTTTTCTAGATAGCTTTCCTTCTTCCTTTTAATGGCTCCTTTTTTGAGATTATTACCTATTACTCTTTTAAAAATTGTCTAAATGTTTGGTTATGGGGTCTTTAGGCAGGTCTAGGCACTCTCTGCGTTCGGAACTGTGTTCTCCTGCGGGCAGACATCTAGCTCAGACACCAGCACATCTGGCTGCGGTATTTGAAGAGCGCGAAGATATTTTCTTTCCAGCTTTATCTTGATGTAATTGACATATAACACTGTGTAAGCTTAAGGTGTATGATGTAGTGACGTGATATATGTGTATCTGAAGATTTTTGTAGACTGTCAGAGATTGAGATTCTAATAACGTCTGATTTTGTTGTTACATGACTAACCTACCTTCCAGGTGTAAATATACAGAGAAAAAAAAAATCCAAGTGAAATCTCTCTCTCTCTCTCTCTCTCTTTTTTTTTGGGGGGGGGAAGATTTTATTTATTTATTTGTCAGAGAGAGAGAGAGAAAGCGCGAGAGTGAGCGAGCACAGGCAGACAGAGAGGCAGGCAGAGGCAGAGGGAGAAGCAGGCTCCCTGCCGAGCAAGGAGCCCGATGTGGATTCGATCCCAGAATGCTGGGATCATGACCTGAGCCGAAGGCAGCTGCTTAACTGACTGAGCCACCCAGGCATCCCCCAAGTGAAATCTCTTTAACAGTAAGTGCGTATCCACTCATCCATTAAAAATGGGGTCTTCCATGCTGCCTTGGTGATCACAGCTTTGTAGTAAAGCTTGAAATCAGGTAACGTGCTTTATTTTTGTTTTTCAACATTTCCTTAGTGATTCGGGGTCTCTTCTGATTCCATACAAATTTTAGGATTATTTGCTCCAGTTCTTTGATGAATACCTGTGGAATTTTGATCGGAATAGCATTACAAGTATAGATTGCTCTAGGCAGTATAGACATTTTAACAATGTTTATTCTCCCGATCTAAAAGCATGGAATGGTCTTCCATCTTTTTGTGTCTTCTTCAATTTCTTTCATGAGTGTTCTGTAGTTCCTTGAGTATAGATCCTTTACCTCTTTGGTTAGGTTTATTCCCAGGTATCTTATGGTTCTTGATGCTATAGTAAATGGAATCAATTCGCCAAACTGTGGAAAGAACCAAGATGCCCTTCAACAGACGAATGGATAAGGAAGATGTGGTCCATATACACTATGGAGTATTATGCCTCCATCAGAAAGGATGAATACCCAACTTTTGTAGCAACATGGACGGGGCTGGAAGAGATTATGCTGAGTGAAATAAGTCAAGCAGAGAGAGTCAATTATCATATGGTTTCACTTATTTGTGGAGCATAACAA
>NC_081566.1:3663212-3743969 GCF_022355385.1 Mustela nigripes
CTTCCATATACACTATGGAGTATTATGCCTCCATCAGAAAGGATGAATACCCAACTTTTGTAGCAACATGGACGGGGCTGGAAGAGATTATGCTGAGTGAAATAAGTCAAGCAGAGAGAGTCAATTATCATATGGTTTCACTTATTTGTGGAGCATAACAAATAGCATGGAGGACAAGGGGAGTTAGAGAGAAGGGAGTTGGGGGAAATTGGAAGGGGAAGTGAATCATGAGAGACTATGGACTCTGAAAAACAATCTGAGGGGTTTGAATTGGCGGGTGTGTGGGAGGTCGGGGTACCAGGTTGGTGGGTATTATAGAGGGCACGGATTGCATGGAGCACTGGGTGTGGTGAAAAAATAATGATACTGTTATGCTGAAAATAAATAAATGGAAAAAAAAAAGAAAAAAAGATAAAAGTCAAAAAAAAAAAAAAAAAAGGGTTTTCCTTGATTTCTGGTAAGCCCAGGAAGTCTCACTGATACCTTGGGATGTCACATGGTTATCAAGCACAGATTTAATTCTGGGCAGTATAACTATCAATAATACATTGGGATCTGTTTGCTGGGGTTTTGGGCAATGGGGATATTGGGTTTTCTAAGAAGTTTGAGGATCACTAGCATAGAAGGGATTAAAGGGATGGTTTTTCCTGGGGGATGCTTCGGGTCATTATTCCATGAGTATGGGACAAAATGTAATAAATAAAGGAACTCCCAAAGGTCCTAGATAGAATAATATTCTTGTTAAATGGATAGAGATGTTGAGACTGTATATATGTATTAAGGTAATACTTTGTCCAAATGTTCCCACTTTTATAATCTATTTCATGGATAGGTCAAATGGCTTTCAAGATTCTTATAAGCCTTATTTTTGAGGGAAAAAATGTAGTTTGTGCACTTTCATCCAGACCTACTTTAAATCTGGTTGGTTGCATGTTTCAGGTTATTGTATAACTCAAGAAATTTAACTTGTCTTCATTTTATGCTTGGCTATCAGGATCCTACATTCAATTACTGATTATATTCACTTTTCTCCCCACCCCCCAACTTCTTTTTGCTGACAATACTCTAAAACTGTTATTTTTACCAATTTTTCTTTTGTTGTCCTTTTTTCTTAGCTTAAATAGAAGCTACCCATTGATTAATAGACTTAGAATTTCTAGTTCTCAGTTATATATCTGCCATTTACAAAGTCCACAGCAATTTTTGCTCAACTCTCAAAATTTTGAGAAAAGTCAAAGAACTATTCTAAGCAAACCTGACTTAAATTTTATTTCTTCACAGGCAGGTGGCTGCCCTTTAATGCCATGTTTATTTCCATTTAGGAAGGAAATGATTAAATTAAAGGTATTGCGTTTCTCTTGAAAAGAAATGAAGAAACCTGTATTTCAGTAGAATTCTAGCCCAGTTTGTGGGGTTAAGGTGACTATTGAGTTGGCAATAATTTGTTGTTTTTAAGGTCTGCTTGTCTCTATTTTATTTTAATCAATTGATTAATTATAAATAGGCTCCATGCCCAGTGTGGAGCCCGAAGTGGGACTTGAGTTCACAACCCTGAGATCAAGATCTGAACTGAGATCAAGAGTCGGACACTTAACTGACTGAGACACCCAGGCGCCCCATCTATTCTATTTTAAAAGAAAGCATTGAGGCTTTTATCGGCCTCAAGTTTCTAAGCCAAAAATTATAGTTATCTGACCTTTTGCTGCATCTAATGTCTTCCAGAATTATGTCAGCTTAAAGAGACCAAATGGAAGGGTGATAACAAATTTCTTCCTCTTGGGACTTCTCTTTCCTTCTCTAAGCCTTGTTCTCCCAGTTTTAAAATTGGATTGTCTGGGAATAATTGATTTTGAAGAAGATGAAAAGATACCCTGTATAGTTGTTAATATCTGTTTAAATCTGAGAGGGGGAGGTGTGATTTTTATTGTATAAAAATGAATAGACTTATGTTACATCATGCCTATGACTAATAGTAATTATTACTTACCTCCTCCTTCCTACTCTCATTGTTTCTACTTGGGCTTCTAACAATAGAAATTGTAGATCACGGATGTCCCTGTATTTGCATTTGTTGGATGAGTTGTCGTCGTCCGGAAATCATTTTCTTTGCCTTCACCTCCTCTGTGGGTCATGCCTAATCTTCCCCAGGGCCACAACCTGCATCCTCCTGCCTGTGACACATTCCTGTCCGCGGTCACTTGGCCAGGGGCCAGGGTGCATCATAGCATCTGTGGAATCATACGGCCTACAGACTTAAGAAATTGGTTGTTCTGTTGTCTGAACAGCATAGAGTAGACCATCGCTGAGCTACAAGATAGTTTTGTAGTAACTGAATGTGTTTATTTGGCCAAGTGAGCTAAATTCACATTAAGTACTTTTAAAGTGATTGTGTTAGTTTGATACGAAATAATATCCTCCAAACCTGATGGAATTTCTTCTCATTATTTTCCCAAAGTGTATTTGTTTGGTAAATTTTTATCTTCATGCTTTTGCATTCACTCATCTCTTCATTAAGTAGATGTTAAATGCCCACAAGGGTACCACACAACAGAGAAGTTGCCAGTATGTGTCCTGTATACCGTGTTCCTTCACCTGTCTTCGTGTTATTACTATTGCTTTGGCTAATATTTAAAGAGACCTCTTTTTTTTTTTTAACCTCTACATACGTGACAGAAGCTATGTGGATGGAATTGCCTCTCTTGCTGGACTTCAGTTTTTAGAGTTCCATTATATAGGAATTTGGGATCATGCAATACTTTGTAAGTATTAGGGCTTAGCAGCACATACCTCTGTAAGGCATGTCAAAAGCAAGTTGAGTCTCTATCCTGCGGAGGGTCTCGAACCTAAGGCATGTCAACCGTGATTTCCATTCTGAATATGCATTTACTCTTGTTCGTCTCACTCCTCATCAGAACCCTTTTTCTTGAAATGTGCATGATATATCTGACTCTCCATCACTGTCTTAATATTTCATTTTTCTAATTTTCTGTGTACATGTCTGCCAGTGTTCGTATTAGTCTCATGCAGGCTTTTCCTTGACTGAGTATAAGTGCAGGGTTCAGAATAAACATCAACATACTTAAATATAAAGCAGGTCTGTTTTGATTTGCAAGGTTGGTGTGATCTTGAGATGTTGCCTGACTTGTTTATTATCTAAAATATTACTAGGCTTGGAGCGCCTCGATGGCTCAGTTGGTTGAGTGTCTGCCTTTGGCTCAGGTCATGACTTTAGGGTTCTGGTATGGAGCCCCCATGTTGGGCTCCCTGCTCAGCAGGGAGCCTGCTTCTCCCTCTCCCTCTCCCACCCCTCCTGCTTGTGCTCTTTCTCTCTCGGTCAAATAAATGAATAAAATCTTTTTAAAAAGAAAGTATGGTTGGCCTTTTAAGTAAATCTTTTAATTATTTTGTATCTATGCTATTGAGATTGTTAAAGTTGGGTATTCAGAAAAGTACATATGTAAATAACACTTATTCAACAGCTTACTGAGCCCCCTCCTTCTGATATGAGAAGGTTACTGAAAGGTATACAAAGATATATATACGAGACACAGTCCCTGCATTAAACAGGTGATGCTGAATGTCCAATAGCTGAGAATATCCACGTCCAGCCAGAAATAATTCCTGGATAGTATAACGGCAGAGAGTAAAACTATGGGAGTCATTTGAACGGATTATCACACTGAGGGAAGTATACATACTTGAACCGCCAAATGAATGAGAATAATGAAGGTGGATGTTCAGAGGTTGGTCCTGGAGGATACTCTGCAGGGGAAGAGTAACATTGTGTGTCCCCTATACTTCAATTTAAAAGAAGAATAAAAAAATAAAATGCATCAAAGTGATCACTAAATGATTATACTTTCATAAAGTCCTGACATATTATTTTCATTTATTTTTAAGATTTTATTTATTTATTTGACAGAGTGAGAGATCGAGAGAGCGAGCGAGTGAGCACAAGCAGGGGGAGTAGCAGAGAGAGAGGGAGAAAGCAGACTCCTTCCGGGGCAGGGAGTCCAATGCGGGGCTTGATCCTAGGACCCTGGGATCGTGACCTGAGCTGAAGGCAGACACTGAACTGACTGAGCCCCCCAGCTGCCCCTGTTACATTAATTTAATATAAACATATAGCTATAAAATTTTCCGTGTGTTAAAAAAAATTCTTGTCTGCTAATTCCATCCTCTTTGTAGTTTTTGTGTCTGTTCTTGCTGAATGATTTTTATTCTATTATGGCTCCTACCGTAACTGAATACTGGCCATTGTGAATTTTATGTTGTGCTGGATTTTGTTTTAATAATCTTGGGCTTTGTCCTGATCTGCGATAAATTAATAGATGTCAGTTTGATCTCTTTGAGGCTTGCTTTCAAAATTTATTGCGATGGCTCGAGAGCAGCCTTTGGTCAAAGGCACATTTGATTTCTTTAGTGACTCTACTTGAAGTCTCAGGTATTAGTAAGTATTTCCATTCTGGATTCTTGGACCACCAACTATTCCAAGCCTGTTGTGAGTTGACATTGTTCCTCCTCTCCTTTCTGGTGGTGCTTTCTCCAGCCTCGGCAGTGTCCTTCCATGCATTAATCTCTGTGCAATTCCCTTTTCTTCAATACTTGAAGAATATTGCTACACTAAATTCTACCTGCCTTGGCTTCCTGGAACTCTGCATTCTGTCCCTTCATCTTAGTGAAGTTGTAGAGGTTTGTATGGATTCTGCCTTCCTGGGCTGCAGCTTTGACATCTTCTCTAACTATCTTGCACTGCCTGTTGTTCAATGTAAGAACACTCTTCTTTTGTGTATTGGGTCCTATTTTCTAATTTTTTAAGGTGGGAAGGTAAATCTGATTCCTGATACTTTATTATGGCTGGGAGTGGAGGTAAGACTCAGTTAACCTTTTACTCCGATTGTTAATGATCAACATTAGAATCACATTGGTTTTCACTGCTTATGAAAACATTTCCTGGGTTTTGGTCATTGGTTTATGTCTTTGAGGGGATGAAAAAAACCTTACAATTATACCTCCCAGAAAAAGAGTTTACCTTACCCAGAAAAAGAGTTTCTTTCACATCTCTCTCCTCTGTGTAATATGTCTTCCACTTAAAGGAGCTACCAAAAAAATACAGAATACCAGATGAGTAAGGAATTTTTTTTTTCAAGTTAAAACCACCAGATTTGCTAAAATCTTGATGGTGCCTCCTAGCTACTACAGGGGTGTGAAATTCAGATATTTTTACATAACGGAGGGAAGCTACCTGGCTGCAAACAAGTTGATGGGACTTGGGTTTGAAGTTGTCACATTTAGAGCTCAACCTGATATGACAATGATATGACAGTGTCACCATATTAGTGGTCACCATCAATATGGCCTCTTCTTAAGAAGAGTCTTAGAAAGAATTTTGTCGGGACTGTGTATTGGTGCTTGCTTTTGCTTACTTCATCAATTCCTGGCTGTTGCAAAAGAAAATCTCAATGTTGGTCTTAGAAGGAATAATATCAGGGATAATAAGGAAGTGAAATTCATGAGGCCATCTTCTCGTTGTGAGAATTATTCATGTAGCTAAAATAGGTGGCTTGGCTTCAATTATTCTAACTGGTGGAAGTTATATGTTTGATGATGCCAAGTCTGAGAACCTCACAAAGATAGTTATTTAAAGGTGTAAACACATTACAGAAGTGTGGATTCAGATCTTTAATTTTAAGTTAAAATTAAATGACCCTAACTAAATGTCTCTAAGTAAATAACCAACGAAGGGGTTATTGGGTGACCAAAGAAGCCAATGGATAGCCATTTAGACTTCATGAGAGCCGTCTTGTGTAGGCTGTTGATACCTGTATATTTCCATGGAATCGAGGGAGACTAGTGGAGCTGTGCCTAGCTAATGATGATTGATAAACATCCTTTCCCTGCTGACTTGCTTTTGGGTAGGCAGTAAGGTATTTGTGAAGTTGTGGTAAGTGTGTGTGTGAATATGTTCAGTACTATGAAGTATCCATTTCCATTTCCATTTCAGTTGGTGGCAGTGGTGGGATCACCATGCAATGACATTTATCAGAAGTGAGACCGAGGAGTAGGGTGCAGCTGTTACTCTGATGGCAGCATGGAGGTAGACCCGGTGGGGTTTGTGGTTCCTGTTGATCAGGTGGCTGCATTTGGCCTGAGGCTTCATTTCTTCTCGTTATGCCTCTAGCTTTATCATGAGCTTCATTAGATTTTTAATCTAAAGGGTGAGTGTGTGTGTGTGTGTGTCCACTATACTGTCCTTAGGTTAATTTTTTCTAGTAGGTTTTGTGTGTATGGATGTTAGGGAAAAGGATGTGTATTATCCATCAAGACTTCTAATTTGATTGGGCTTAGATATTTTTCAGAAGCATTACTCATATGTGAATGTTTTTAATTTCATAATAGGCTGAGAAAAATCAGTATTTCACAGTAAATAATGAACACTTTTGACTTTACTTTCAAATGATTATTGATAATAATTTCAAGTATATTAATAATAATAAGTTTCCTTAGGTATCTGTGCAGAATTTTTAGGGCTTTTTAAAGATATGAAGTAGTTAAGTAAATTAAATTTGTTTCCTTTGGCCCCAACCTACCATATCTATATTCATTTTTACTCTATACACTATCTCATCTCTCCCAGGCTCCTGAGTTTTCATGTATTCTGAATACCTGGAGAGCCTTTCCAAGAGCATCTAATAAGTTCATTTATACTCTCATACAAGTAACTGATACAATTTGAAGTGTTAATATCCCAAAGGCCTTTAAACTTTAACAAAAAAAATGAGAAGCCTTACTTACAAAAATTAATCTCTATTAGTGGGGTTTTCTTTTGGAAGGGGATGGTTTTTATTTGTTTATTTTTAATCTGAAGAGTCTTTTTCCAAGCTCTTAAAATCATACCACCTAGGTGGCTATGGCTCTGCTTCTACCTAGAGTTAGCACCTTAATGTAATTCCATCTCCAGTAAGTTCAGAGTTCTTCATAAATTATTACTAACCTTTTAAACACTCTATTTGTAGTGAACAGACAGCATTTCAATCCGTTGACAGCTGATGAAACAAATACAACATTTTAGAGAAACAAAATAATGTCCTTGAAAACACTTTGAAAAGTGTTAATGCATTATACAAGCAAGTTTTTATTGGTAAGTTGCTGAAGATCTGACAATTTAAGCAACCTCACTAAATTTTTAATGAAGGTACTAATTTATAATGGATAAGGAAAGTAGGAGAAGTTAATACTGATATGTTCTAAGAATGAGCTGGGTTAAGAACCATGGTATTTCTTAACTCTAGTGCCTAAGTCAGACAGTCTTTTTATTTTTTTGGGTTCTGGTGTTTGGGCACGGAAGGGAATGTAACGGACTGCCAAATGACTAATGCCAGGTTGAGAATATATAGGCTCACATCTGAATGAGCTTCTCACTGATCTTATCACTTTTGGAAAAAGGAAAGCAGCTCTTCACTGATAACATGGGTAATTGAAAGAAGTGCTGCCAAGGGAAACAGCTACTACTTCTCGCTGGTTCTGCTGGAACCCCTGTTAACATACTTCCTCCAACAGATGAGTTTCCTGATGGAGCCGAATTCCTAAATGATAATCTAACCAAAATGCTAAGTGACTCGTGTGGTTAAAACAGAATCCAGATAGAGGAAGCACTAAGGTCAAGATTTGTAAACTACAACTAAATTATGAAAACTATTCTACTTCCTAGTATTCACGCATTTAAGAGGTCTGCAAAAAATGCAGTCTTATGTGACTTCCTCAGTTATGTAATTTGTTTAGATATATTGGTTAGGAGCTGAAAATAGAGCTACCTCGGACTTTTCTATTTTTATATTAAAGAGAGTATTCTTATCTGTTGTGATATTTTTCATAAGGGAAGAGTTTATAAAAACCAAATCGTGTTGTTTTTTTTTTAATTGTAGGGAAACTTCAAGAATTTACTGATTTTATGAAATAAATAGTCATACCATTCATACAGTGTTATTAATATGAGAAATTATAGAATATATTAATTTATATTTTAACTTTTTATTTAAATGAATATATATTAAATATTTTCAGCAAAATATTGCTAATTGTACCAGTAATGGAAGCATGTTAGCTCATGTTAAGTTTTCCCTGGGTGGATGTGTGAATAGAAATGTTCGATATGGGCTCTCCATCCAGGGGCAAAGATCAATAGTTTGCTAAAGGTGGGAAAGGGAGAGTGGGACTGCCAGTGCAGGAATAAGGAGGGGTGACAATTAAGTACATGAAAATAAGTTCAACATCATTTGTCAGTAGAGGAGTGCAAATTAAAACCGTAACAAGATAATATACCTATTAGAACGCCTAAAATCAGAAAGATTGTCTGTACAGAGTGTTGACTAGGACGTAGAGGAACTAGAACGCTCATACACTGCTGACGTCTAATGTAAAGTGGCACACCACTTTTGGAACTTTCTTAAAAAATGGAACATACACCTATCATGTAACTAGCCAATCTACTCTCAGGGATTCACCCAAGAGAATTTGGTGCATTTGTCTTCTCAGAGAGGTGTGCACAAATAATCAAAAACTGGAAACAGCACATGTGGTCATCAGTGGGCAGAATGGATAAAGACATCGTGGAACCTTCATGCAAATGGAATACAGAATAGTTATAAAAGGCACGAATAACATGGATGAACTTCAGAAGAATTATGCAGAGTGAAGAAAGCCAGACAAAAGGAGCGCGTGTCAAATTCATTTAAATTTCTAGAAAACGGAAACTAATCTGTAGTGGCCGAAAGTACATCAGTGTTTTGGGGGTAGGGCGGAGAGTGGCAGGAGGGAAGGATTCCATAGTGACATGCGGAGACTTCTCGGTAGTGACGGGTGTGCTCTTGATCACAGTGATGGGTTCCCAGGGTATGCCAGTGTCAGAACATCGCACGATGTTGTAAGTATGTGTGTTTTCTTGTTGTGATAGTCAATTTTATGTGCTAAGGAATGCCCAGAGAACAGGCAGAACATCATTTTAAGGTGCGTCTGTGAGAGTGACTTCAGAAGGGACCGGCATTTGAATTGATAGACGGAGAAAGAGAATCACCCTCACAAGTGCTTGTGGGCATCATCCAAGCTCTTGAAGGCCTGATTTTTTTTGTTGTTGTTGTTTAGATTTTATATATTTATTTGAGAGACAGAACACTAGAGAGAGCAAGCATGAGTGGGAGTCAGAGAGAGAGAGAGAGAGAAGCAGGCTTCTCACTGAGCAGCAAGCCCAATGTGGGACTCGATCCTAGGACCCCAGGATCATGACCTGAGCTGAAGGCAGATGCTTAACGACTGAGCCACCCAAGTGCCCTGAAGGCCTGAATTTGAATGAATGAATGAATGGCAGAGAAAGGTGGATTTGCCTTCTCTGGTTCAGCTGAAACATCCATCTTTTGCCCTTGGATATTGGTGCTTCTGGTTATCAAGCCTTTGGATTCAGATGGCGTCTTACACTATCAGTTACATGCTACCCTCCCCGCCATGGTTTTTCAGGCTTAAATGGAATTACATTACTGGTTTTCCTGAGTCCCAGATTGTAGATGGCAGATTGAGGGACTTCTTAGCCTCCATAATCATGTGAAACAATCCGTTATAATAAATCTCTGTATACATGTATATACACATAAATATCTCTTTATCTCTGTGTCTATCCATCCATCCGTCCATCCACCCACTCACCCTCCCTACTCATTCTTTTTCATTGGAAAACCCTGAGTATACAATTGTGTGTTAATTACACCTCAGTAAAGCTGTTAAAAATACCATTTGTCCATCTACCTAATTGTGCTGAAGTTGGGACTTAGTTAAATGCAGGAACTGCTTCATATTTGGTGGTGGTGGAATGAAGTGGTGGGGTGGTGGGGGAATGAAGATGTGCCGTGCCATCCTGCTCATGCTTTAATTTTGTGCTCTCCGTTTCCCAAATAGATAGGAATGTTAGATAATAAACTCAGTGTGTTAATCACATACACATTCACCTAGAATTAAATTCTCTTTAAGGCATTGTAAACTCTACTAACTTCATATTTGCTGAGTCCTTAGTTCAGATAATGAGACTTGGTGGTTTCTTTATCAGTTGTAATGATCCTGGTGACTGATATTCCCTCCTGTACCACTTAAAACAGGATGGTAACTTTCATAAAACTCACATTTTGATCTCAAGGCAGGGAACTACTGTGGATCTCATATCTCGACCTTTTTGATAAATGTAGGACTTGGTGCCTACAAATGGCAAAGTATTAAAATAGAAACCAGATGTTGAAATATTTTACATGCAGTGCTTTGCATTATAAAATCCTAATTTGTCATCTACATGGATTTTCCTTCCCTCTAGTGTGCTTATGTTTGGCAAAAGCATTCTCATGCTCTAAGGTTTTAATTTATTTGTGAAGAAATAGATTTCTGAATAATCGTATTTCTGAAGAGGCAGTTTTTGTGCACAGGCAGCAAAACTCAGTGTAAGTAAATGGTATTGCTGATTTATTGTATGGCCTTGGCCAGTATATAGCATATTTGGTTTTTCTCTTCTTTGACATATATATGGTATCCTAAACATAGTACTATAAGCTGACACAGTGACTCACTAGGTAGTAGTTTCCCAAAGTCATCTTTTATTCTTTCATTACTGGATTGTGCATTCTTTACTCAGAAAGGTCTCTCTTTTGATGGTGTACCATATAGGAATGGCTTGGGTGATACTGATGGTGATGTTTAGCTAGAAAGATGATGTTATTAACAGTGAAAAATGTGATATGCTCTAAAATTTAGTATATAAGAATCAAGAGTTTCATGCATTTTATTTTATTTTATTTTAATATGTTTTAGAAGAGGGGGAGGGGCAGAGGGAGAAAGAGAATCTTAAACAAGCTCCATGGTTGTGGGGCTTGATCCTACCCTGAGATCATGACCCAAGCTGAAATCAACAAACACTTAGCCAATTGAACCACCCAGGTGCCCCAAGATTTTCATGCTTTTAAAAAAATTAAAAACTGTGTTCTCTGTGCCCCATGCCAGCTAAAATTATTTGCTGATTTGATTCCTTACCACCTACGTCTTGTTCAGTTTGTGCAGCACTTGCAAGGCTTGATGGGCATCTGGTTGAAGTAAAAGCCACAGCTCCTGTCCTGTGGAGGCACAGGACAGAATTGACGATTTAGTGAGAAGCTGTGCCCTTGTGACTTTGAGTGCAGAAAGAGCTCAAGAAAAGGAGAGATTGATGTCGGTTTGAGTAGTTGGAGAAGCTGTAGTGGCAGCCCCGGAGTGATGTGAGCTTGAGAAGCTCAGAGGGCAAACTGGGTGATGATTGAGGTGGAGAGTCAGATTTGAAGTTAGGTCTTGAGAGTGGGATATGCAGGACCCAGTGAGAAGACCTCTTTTCCACTTTGGTGATGGGACTGGTTTGGTTGGTACCTTCACCAGGGCAAGGGCTGCTTAGAGAGAACTTAGAACACTTGGCAGAGGAGTTTGGAATTCTGTGGGGAGAGACAGGGTGCCATCATAGATTTCTGAGCAGGGAAATACAACGTGTTAGGAAAACCTTCTAGGAATCCTATCGAGAGCTCTCACTGTAATGCAGGCTCAAGTGAAAAGGTGTTGACAAGGCAGTGGGCAGCTGTTTTACCTAAAATAGAAATATAATTTAGGATTTAAGATTGCTTAGGTTCTTGAATATTATTCTTTTTCCCCAAATCCTTGAAAGTTTGGTTTCATCTGTCCAGTCTCATTTTTTTTGGTGTGTGGTGTTCACGCCACCCTCTATCTCGGCAGCAGTGATCCTGGCATTTCTAGGCTCTTCATTCCATCTGGAATTCCTTCAGTCATTCTCTCTTCCTGATGCACTTCTGTTGTCTTGTGAAAAAGGTTTCAGGCAGGTGCCACGTCTTCTCCAAGCCTTGTCCAACATCCTCCTTCCCTTCATTGTGCTTTTCCTTATGTTCCATAGCACTTTGCATCGACTTCTCTAATAACACCCATAACTTTGTTCTGTAACTTGGTGGTTATCTGATTGTCTTATCTAGCAATCAGTACTAGCTACTTTGTATTTATTTACTTACTTATGTATTTTTTTTTAAGTTTAATTAATTAACATATAACATTGATTTCAGAGGTAGAGGTCAGTGACTCATCAGTCTTTGTAATACGCATGGCTCATTATATCACGACTTCCTTAATGTCCATCACCCAGTTAATCCATAAGCTTCTTGAAGGCAGAGGCCATTACAGTGAGAGCCAAGCACCTAAGTGTGACTCCTGCTGTTATGCACGAGTTTTCACCTCTGAGAGACCTCCAAGGAGCCAAGCACCGATGCAATCACATGAGGGTTTATTTGACAAGCTTAAGCATGGGCCCAAGTATACCCGACACAGCGGAGTAGGGACTTGGACCCCGAACCAGATTACAGTCAGAGTTTTTAAAGGCAGAGTCGGGGTGGGCTCGGCGGTGGGTGAGGACAAAGGGATGGTGTAAGTCTCTAAGGACTTTCGGAAGCGAGGTCTACAGGACCTTGAGGGGCTAGCTATTGTTGGGAGAGAGGTTATTTATTACCAATAATAAAAATCTTCTCGTGAGACCCTTTAGATGTATATCAGTGGGCCATATACTTGGGAATGATTCTCGACACTATCTTGGAGGTTTAGAGATAAAGTTTCCTAAAGGAATTGTTAAAGTAGACTTACAGGATTCTGGTCGGACCTGTCGGGGTAGGGGGTCAGTCAGGCTAGGATTGTCCTTAGCAAAACCTCAAGGTGAGGGCAGTTAAGTCCCCAGGGGAGAGCCACTCTGTCTATTTCAAGGGCTTGTCAGTAGGTGATGATTTTCTTCTGCCTCTGTTTCCCACATCAGCTAAACTTGAGGTGGGATGGCCTTAATTTTCTCGGCCTCCACACTGCAAAATGGTAGACAATTGTATGACTGCTCCTTGGATAGATTAATGGGTCCTTCTCCGTCTCCATTGAATTTGAGATCCTATGAGATCCTACCCAGTATAAACGTTAGTGGGTGAAAATACATTACAAGTGGGTATTCTGTAAAAACTTAATAACATGAAATTTAGTACAGGCAAGTTCAATGGATAGACCAGTAAATTTATTGGCTGTTTTGAGGAGAGTTATTTTACAACGTGAGTTATCAAAATAATTATTTGGTTGTTTATTTTCTGCTGCCATAGAAGGCAAAGGAATTTCTACAACTGTAATAGTAATACATCTACATTTTAAAATGATGATTCTTTTCTCGTAGGGAGCTATAGTTTGTATTTATCACCATTAATAGCACTGATTTTATAGTCAACATAGTCAATAAAACATTCTTTTGATTTGTTTTATTCACTTTGTTCATAGATGTAGTTATTATATCATGGCTTTTGGTAAGAAATGACTGTTGATTCAGGCATTTAATAATAGTCCTTTTTTGGGGGCGCCTGGGTGGCTCAGTTGGCTCAGCATTTGCTTCCAGCTCAGGTCATGATCCCAGGGTCCTGGGATGGAGCCTGTGTCTGGCTACCGGCTCAGCGGGAAGTCTGCTTCTCCCTCCCCCTCTGCTGCTCCCCCTGCCTGCTTTCTCTCTCGCTCGCTCTCTCTGTCAAATAAATAAATACAATCTTAAAAAAGGGTAGTCCTTTTTTTTTGGAGAGAAGGACTTCAAAACTTTAAAACATTCAAATTTTAACTATAAATAAAAATCGCCAGATAAGAGAGAGTCTGCTTACTTAGTTTGTATTAGATGCAGTTATCTAGAGGAATAACATATTTATGCTCTCACACTCATATCTAGTTCTGGAAGATGTATTTCTTTCGAATGTTATCTCATAGTTGAATGTAATATTTGCTATTATCTACAGATCACAAACTTGGCTGTTATTTTTCTCTTTATATTTATGTGCCATTTTCACACCTTCAATTATGATAATTATTTATGGTTATAGAAGTTTAGGAAAATCTTCTTACACTTTCAGTGAAGCCATTTATCTGGGCTTTAAATAGAAGATAACTTGGGGAAGCATTCATTGTACCCTATGCTCAACTCTCTTTTTATTTACAGTACCTTGCTACATTTTCAGTTTTCCTTAGCTCATTTAAACACTTTTTAACCAGAGGAATGCTAATAGCCAGGAATGATGTCCAGAAGGCTCAGCTCTGAAAGAAATGTGTTCAGAATAAAAAACATTGAATCCTTATTAAGGATTTAATTTTCTTTAGGGGAGTCTTGGATGTGGGGTTGAGTTTCTTCCCTCTTGTGGTTATTTATCCTTTTTCATATATTCCAGTTTTCCAGTAAACTCATTGAAGCGTGGTTTCCAAAACTGCAAGGGATACCTGTGTGGTCTACACAGCACATTATTCGGAGGGACATCTGTCCCTCGTGTTCTGGACACTAAATTGCATTTAATGTAGTCTTAGGTCACACTAGTTTCTGGTAAGGATATTTTATTCTTGGTTTATATTGAACTTGCCGTCCACCGTAATTGCCAATTCTTTTTTGTAAATGCCTGGATTCTCTACTTGTGTACTGATTTAGGGGCAGGACATATTTATTATGATAATATATTTCTTTTGTTAAGTTTCACTGATGACTTCAGCCTGTTGAGAATTTTGTGTTATGATTTTTTCCCCCAGCTTGTGTAGTTCCTCCTCTGGGTAGTAAGCTTACCATTTTATTTTGCCTAAATCATGGGGGAAAGCAGTACTTGTCAGAACAGGATCTGGGACCTTTTGAAAAGTAGCAAAGGACCTTGTTGCTCCTCATACATTTCATAACCTTCTTTGGTTTCTGGGTGCCTCGTATTATTCCTTGAAATCTTCTTAAGATAGCAAAGTGACTGTCAGTCTTAATGTTCTTAAATCACTTTGCTGCTTAGTATTCTCACTGTTGAAATTCAGTTCCCTCTGGGGGCAGTGACATTTTATATCTGATCACCTTCTATTTCAATTATAGTGCTCGCTCATTTCTACAAGGGGATCTTTAGTCCTTGGTAATGAGTCCAGAAAATTCTAAACCACCCTAGTAGAAAATCACTGGAAGAAGGATGACTTTTTAATGAGAACATATTCTCATATTGTGGCATTTCAAGTAACATGACTACAATTGAGGAAATTGGGGCAACACTTTGTTACGCAATTTTTTTGAGATAGCTAAAAATATGTTCTCAGCAGAGAATTAATGAATTATAGTAATTTGGTGCTAAGCAGTTTGGTTTTAATTAGGGATATTTAGCTTACTAATAAAATGTCACCACAGTTTGACACAAGCTGTTAGAACAGCTTAAATTGATATTATCTTTTTTAGACATGTGGCTCAGTGTGTTAAAATAACAATTTGAAGTACATATATGGGTAATACTACTATGTAATAACAACCTCCAACTTTGTCCTTCTAGTTGGATAGACTCTAGGTTTTTACACTCTTTTGGATAGGTGATTTGCTGCGTAAGTGTTATCTCTTAGCCAGGGAGAAGTTACCATAAATGTATTATTTGCATGAGTGCATTTGGTAATGAACTGCTTAAAGGCACGGAAGCTATGTACAGTAGGACTCCAGAAAAGTTGGCCAATATTCATTTATAAAACATGGTGCATCTGATCATTTCAAAAAGAAGACAGTGTTCTAAAATAAGATCCTAACTTTCACAGAGAACAATTTTTACAGAGAACAGTTATGAAAGAACTAGGATTTTCAGTATATACTCAATGCATTTTTTATTTCAGTCGATGTGGCAGATACAGAGGAAGCAGAGATGAAGATGAGATAGCCTTGGACCTTTAGGAACCCAAAGACCAGAAAGGGGGTCAGACACTTAAACAGTAAATGTGGCCAATAAAGTGAGAAAGCTGTGATCATAACCACAGTCACAGCAATAATCATAGCTGTGTCTAATGGGAGATTTTAGAGGAGACATACCTGAGGTGAGGGCCATGGGTAGCATCAATCGAAAACCTTTTGTTGAGGAGATGCTTAAGCTGAATCTGAATGAATAGAAGCTAGCTGGGTGAAAGGATGTGTATGTGGACGTATTTTGTGCAGGCATGCATGTAAGTGTGTGTGGAAGTGTCTGTGTGTTTGGAAGAACAAAGGAAAGGGGTGGGAAGTGAATTGGAATAAAAGCTTAGAGATGAGAAGTACACTGAAGTTGCTGGAGAGTCCAGTGATTCTTTTTTTTTTTTTTTTTTTTTAAAGATTTATTTATTTATTTGACAGACAGAGATCACAAGTAGGCAGAGAGGCAGACAGAGAGAGAGGAGGAAGCAGGCTCCCTGCTGAGCAGAGAGCCCGATGCGGGGCTTGATCCCAGGACCCTGGGATCATGACCTGAGCCGAAAGCAGAGGCTTTAACCCACTGAGCCACCCAGGCGCCCCAAGTCCAGTGATTCTTGAGTGAGAGTTGGGGGTGGCGTACATGAGGAGGTTGTGGACAAAAGAGAACTTTGAAAGGTATTGGAACAAGGTGATGGTATAGTCAGCTTTACATGTCGGGTGGATTGCTGTGAGGATGATGGGGAAAGTGGACTGAATGGAGCAAGACTCAGGGCACAGCTGTGGAGTAAGCTGCCCAGGCGAGAGGTGATGAGGGCTTCCCTTACTTGGCATTGGTCATTGGGATTTGAGGGGAGGCAAGAAATTTTTAGAAAGTAAAATCAGGTAGATATACCTACCTGACATATTTTTTGTTAGGTTTATTTCTAGGTATCATAGTACCTGTTAATATTGTAAATTACGTATTTCTAAAATTATGTTTTCTAATTAATTCTCATGATGAAATGTTATGTGGAAGTATAACTTGTGCATTGAGCCTCTGGTGCATTAGCAGGAATGAGTCTTATAAGTGCAGAATTGAATGAATAAGCAAGTCCGAGGGAAGAGACTTCATTTTTATAAAGCTCAGAAACGAGCAAAACTACACCATGTTTAGAGGTGCATGCCTATGAAATAAATCAATACAGCAAAGGAAAAACCTAAAAACAAAATGAAGGATAATGGTTATTTTTCATGGAAGGGGGATGAGGAAAAGAATATGGAGTGGGGAAATGCATAGGGGGATGGATTGGTAAACTGAAATCTCGGTAACAGTGTATTAACTATTTGACCATCCAGATGCATCATCATACTGAAAACTGATTTGAAAATATGCTCTATTATTTGATAAGCCCTCTTAGTAATTTCATTATGTTAGAAGAGCCCATTCAAAATAGCTCCATCCTGGGGTGCCTGGCAGATAAGTCTTGTTTATCCATTCTGTCAGTCTGTCTTTTGATGGGAGTGGTTAGCCCATTTACATTCAAAGTAATTATTGATATATATATATATTTGTTGCTGTTGTATTACTTGTTTTGTGGTTGTTTTTGAAGATTTCCTCTGATACTTTCTTGTCTTTCTTTCATGGTTTGCTGGTTTTCTTTAGTGATATATTTGGATATCTTTGTCTTTTATTCTTTGCATACTTATTAGTGGAGTTTGATTTATGGTAGGTTTGTATGTAACCTTTTCTGTATATAACAGTCTATGTTAAGTTGATGCTCATTTAAGTTTGAATCCATTCTTTTCTCCTCTCTTCCCCACATTTTAAGTATATGGTGTCATACTTTACATCCTTTTATTTTGTGATTTCCTTTGCTGATTTTTTACAGAATATTTATTTTTACTGCTTTTGTATTTCTTACCTTCATACTGTCATTTCTGGTCTTCCCTTTCCACTCAAGAGTCCCTTTTAATATTTTTTGCAGGGCTGGTTTAGTGGTCTTGAACTCATTTAGTTTTTGTTTGTCTCTCCTATTCTGAATGATCGCCTTGCTGGATAGAGCATTTTTGGGTGCAGGTTTTGCCCATTCAGCACTTTGAATATATCATTCCTCTCCCTTCTGGCTTGGGAAGTTTCTGCTGAAAAACCTTCTTGATAGTATTATGGGGTTTCCTTTGTATGTAACTGTCTTTGTTTTTCTTGCTGCTCTTAATATATGTAACATCATTATATTTTGCTTTTTTTTTTTTTTAAAGATTTTATTTATTTATTTGACAGAGAGAAATCACAAGTAGATGGAGAGGCAGGTAGAGAGAGAGAGAGAGAAGCAGGCTCCCTGCCGAGCAGAGAGCCCGATGTGGGACTCGATCCCAGGACCCTGAGATCATGACCTGAGGCGAAGGCAGCGGCTTAACCCACTGAGCCACCCAGGCGCCCCTATATTTTGCTTTTTAATTACAATATGTCCTGGTGTGGATCTGTTTTGTTTGGGGTTCTTTGTGATTCCTGTATCTATTTCTTTCCCTAGATTATGGAAGTTTTCACCTATTATTTCTTCAAATAAATTTTCTGCTTTCTTATCTATCTTTTCTTCTTCTGGGACTCCTATAATATGAAAGTTTTTATATTTGATGAAGTCACTGAGTTCCCTAAGTCTATTCTTTTTCACTCTTTTGTTCAGCTCGATTACTTTCCATTACTCTGGCTTCTAGGTCATTAATGCATTCCTCTGCTTCTTCTAGTCTGCTTTTCTTTCAATAATTAAGTGTGTTTCTCATTTCATTTTTTGAGTCCTTTATCTCTGCTATGTTATTCCTTATCTCTGTGTTAATAGTCTCACTGACGTCCTCCATTCTTTACTTGAGTCCAGGGAGTATCCCTATAATAATTGCTTTAAATTCTCCATCAGGCATGTTACTTGTATCTGTTTTGCTTAGATGTCCAGCTGTGACCTTGTCCTGTTCTTTCGTTTGGAACAAATTCTTTGGTCTTCTCATTTTATCTAAGGCTCTGTGTTGGGAAAGTCCGCTCTGTCTCTTGTTCTTGAGCAGTCCTGTAGTGCCCTGCAGTATAGTGTTCCCTGTTCCCCAGACCTGGTGAGTGTCTCCAAAGTGTGCTGTATGCCCTCTGCTCCCAGAGGAGCCTCTCTGTGAACGCCGCCTCTCTGGGACATGCTTTGAGAAGAGTAGATGACCTCCCCACTGTGTGCTCAGGTGCTCTTCAGATCACTGTTTCCACACTTGTATGTCCCTGGGCTGTTTGCCCTGCCTTTTCCCCAAGAGCGGCCCCAATGTCCTCCGAGCTCTCCCAGAGCCAAGCGTGCTGACCTTTAAAACTCTAGGCTTTAAGCCCCACTGGTTGCAAGAACTCACGAAATTCAGGTCCTCTTGCTTTCCAAGCCAATTGCTATGAGGATTTGTTTTCCCCCTCCCCTCGCCTCTGTGCCGGTCTGTTTCTTGCCCTTCTCTGTGACGGTAGCTCCCTTCTCACAGTCCCAGCCACAGTCCAGTTCTCTCCCACACTGGGTTTCCACATTTGCTACCTTCTTGAGTGTGGCCTCTGCTTTACACCTTTAGTTATAGAGTTATTCTGCCAGTCTTCAGATTGATTTCTGGGGTATTTAGGATGATTTGATAGTTATCTAGTTGTGTTCATGGAACAAGGCGAGCCTAAGGTTCTCCTACTCTGCTGCCATCCTCCCTCCTGATGGTTTACATTCTCTATATGCCTAGTGTGGGATGGACACTGTGCAAATGCTCTATGTACAACATCTCATTTAATATTTATCCAGAAAGAGAGGTGCATTCTGTCTCTTGTTCTTCTCTGTAAGTGCTTTAGTTTACGTTCATTCCATAGATATTTTTTAATTGGATGTTTTGTTATTATTTGCCCAGCTGGTTTGCTCCCAATTCTCATTTGGCTTTCCACTTTGGTACTTCTGTTACCATTTTTAAAAAATGATTTTATTTATTTGAGAGAGAGAGAGAGAAAGAAAGAGAGAGAGAGAGGGAGAAAGCACAAGTGGTGAGGAGGGACAAAGAGAAAGGGAGAAGCAGATGCCCCACTGGGCAGGGAGCCTGATACGGGGCTCCATCCAGGACCCTGAGATCATGTTCTGAGCTGAAGGAAGATGCTTAACTGACTGAGTCACCCGGGTGCCCCTGTTTATAGAAAATTTTTAATGTTCTCTTTTCTCTTCTTGGTATTTGCCCAGTTCTGTCTATCCCCCTAAATCTACTCAGACTCAGCTCTTTCCAGAAATCCTTTGCAGACCACTCCAGCCTAAAGACTCTTCCCTTTGCTAAAGCCTCAGAGGGCAAGGTACTCCATTTATTCGTCAATTACCTATGACAGTATTTTCTATCTTGAAATCTTATTAAATCTTTTGCTTAATTTTCACAACTTTGTCTTCTTTTTCTAGTTTGGGTAAGTTCTTCAAGATTATGAATGCTGGCTTAACACTTCATGTCCCCTATAGTTTCTTTCTTTCTTTCTTTCTTTTTAAGACTTTATTTTTTTATTTGACAGACAGAGATCACAAGCAGGTAGAGAGGCAGGTAGAGAGAGAGAGAGGGGAAGCAGGCTCCCCACGGAGCAGAGAGCCCGATGTGGGGCTTGATCCTAGTACCCTGGGATCATGACCTGAGCTGAAGGCAGAGGCTTAGCCCACTGAGCCACCCAGGTGCCCCTATAGTTTCTTAATAAGTGATAAATTTTTGTCTGTCCAGAAAACTCAACTCTCATTTGCAAGGAAATATTATATTGCATAATGGAAGACAGTCACAATTTTGTAACCTAAGAAGCACAATGTGTAGTTGAAAGCTGTTCAAAAGGAAATAGAAAATTTTATCACAAAAGCTAGACTAGGTTTTGGGAGACTGAAAATATAATATTTTTGTGGTATTAAGCTTCTTGCTAAAATGAAGTCCAGGGAACAATAACATACTCTCAAGATTCTTATCCAGAGCTACTCTCAATAACCGATTAGACCAGAGTGGGAGGAGATGGCTCGTAAAAAGATCCTACAGAGATTGTGCAGGAAAAGATTTTGCTCCACAGTGCTGATTAATACTGAATGAGGAAAAGATACTGGAAATTCTAAAATGCTCAAAGAGACTTTCAGGGCCTCATGAGTCTTTGAAAAATAGGGAATAGTAGCTCAGTTTTAACTCAGAATTAGCCATTCTTTCACTAATTAAAAAAAAAAATCATTCCTGTATCCTTAGGGAATGTCACATTGAAGCTATAGCAGGTGTAGTCCCTACTCTCTGTGTACTTTCTTTATTGCTTTGGAGATAAGATATATATAAAGCGACCATACTATGTAATACATGTTATGTGAATGTCATTAAACATGTTACGTTGCATGGAAAATCTAAGGTTCTTTCTGCCTGTAAAATCACATGAGTAGTACATTCACAGAGCCCTAAAAAATTCAGAGGAGCAAAGCATTTCTCACAGTCCATGAAGTAATCAAAGAAAGTTTTTAGTAGAAATGATATTTAAGTAGGAACTTGCTAGGTAATATTTTGATAGGCACAGATTATAATCATGATAATGATACAAACCATTTTTTGTTTGCAGGAGCCAGTATTAAGGTAATTTAAGTAAGTCTGTGAGGAAGAGGGTTGAGGTATCTGTGAACACCCTATAATTATACCAAAATCTGTGTGTATATGTAAATTTGTACATTTTTATAGGGAATAGGTTCCAGGGTCCCCAGAAATATGAACCATGGTAGAGAGGGTAGCACTTGTAATTGGTATAGGATGTCTGAATGTCTGCATTTAAATCCTGGACTGCCACCCCCTACCTGTGTGACCTTAGGGAATTTATTTAATCTCACTGAAACTAAGACCTCTGCTATCTAGGTTAGCTGTTACATATTTATTTAAAATTTCTTTGAATATTTTTAAAAGGGCTTACTATGTGTTAAATCCTTTAGTTCATTTATTCTTTGATGTAATATAAGCTTTTTGAGCTGGGACACCTGGGTGGCTGAGTTGGTGAGGCGTCTGTCTGCCTTCGGCTCACGTCCTAATCTCATGGTCCCATGTTGGGCTCCTTGCTTAGCAGGGAGTCAGCTTCTCCCTCTCCCTCTGCTCCTCCCCCTGCTTGTGCTCTCTCTCTGAAATATATAAATAAAACCTTTAAAAAAAATCTGTTGAGCTCATATAACCAGCCACTGGGAGAACTCTAGTGAAAGAAGCGGAATCGGCCATGTTCTTTTCCTCACAGTAACCTGTGAAAGAGACTCCATGTATAGAGGTGGGAACTGAAGTATAGGCAAGTTAAAAGACTTTCCACGTCACGTGATGAAGAAATGGCAGAACCTTCAAACATAGGTCTGACTCCAAAGTCTTAAAATCAGTCATGTTCTTTACTACAGAATACTGTACAGGCATAGATAACTCTGTGAGAATATTAACAAGGGGAAACCGACTTTACTTTAGGGGATGATCTACTTGTAGATTTCTTGGTCTAAAGAGGATGTAGCTATTTGTTTTTTGTGTTTTTTTTTTTTTAGATTTTATTTATTTATTTGATGGAGAGAGATGGTCACAAGTAGGCAGAAAGAAAGAAGTAATCAAAAGAAGGAATCAGGCTCCCCGCTGAGCAGAGAGCCCGATGCTGGGCTCCATCCCAGGACCCTGAGATCATGACTTGAGCCAAAGGCAGAGGCTTAACCCACTGAGCCACCCAGGTGCCCCTGTTTTTTTTTTTTTTTTTTTTTTAAAGATTTTATTTATTTGACACAGAGAGAGCACATTCAGGAAACGTGGGAGAGGAAGAAGCAGGCTCCACACTGAGCAGGAAGCCTGATGCAGGGCTCGATCCCAGGACCCTGGGATCATGACTTGAGCTGAAGGCAAATGCTTAAGTGACTGAGCCCCCCACATGCCCCACGATGCAGCTGTTTTGGATGGGCTCTTCTAACATAATGAAATTACTAAGAGGGCTTATCAAATAATAGAGCATATTTTCAAATTGGTTTTTAGTATGATGACACATCTGGATGGTCAAATAGTTAATACATTGTTACTAAGTTTGCATTATTCATTGTGATCCATGAACTATAATCATATTTCAACACCCTCTAAAATGAGTGTGTTTGTTTTCCAAGCCAGGTAATTTTTTTCTCATATATTTTTTACTGCTTGTTATTTTTCAACTCATTTAATTTTATTTGTTTTGTAGAAGTTATTGATTATCCCCATGTTTGAGCTCATTTTATTTTTTATTTTTTAAAAAATATTTAATCAGAGAGAGAGAGCAAGAGGAGAGGGAGAGGAAGAGAAAACCAAGAGGCTCCCCACTCAGCCTGGGGCCTGATGTGGGGCTGGATCTCACGACCCTGAGATCATAACCTGAGCTGAAACCAAGAGTAAGACGCTTAACCAACTGAGCCACCCAGGCACCCTTGAGCTTGTTTTTAAAGGAAGTGAGTGATGAGGTACCTGGGTGGCTCAGTGGGTTAAAGCCTCTGCCTTTGGCTCAGGTAATGATCCCAGGGTCCTGAAATCGAGTCCCACATCAGGCTCCCTACTTCATGGGGAGCCTGCTTCCTCCTCTCTCTCTGCCTGTCTCTTGTGATCTCTGTCTGTCAAATAAATAAATAAAATCTTAAAAAAAAAATAAAGGAGGTAAGTGAACAAAATCTTAAAAAAAAAAATCCTGAGAAACAAAACATGGGGCACCTGGGTGGCTCAGTTGGTTGGGTGTCCAGTTCTTGATTTTTGGCTTGGATCATGATCTCAGGGTTGGGGAACCAAGCCCCACAATAGGTAACACTCTGTGTGGTTGGCTTGGGATTCTTTCTCTCCTTCTCCCTCTGCCCCTCTCCCTGCTTGTACACTATCTTTCTCAAATAAATAAATAAATAAAATCTTTTAAAGATTTTTTTATTTTTTTTAAGATTTTATTTATTTATTAGACAGAGAGAGAACACAAGGTAGGCAGAAAGGCAGGCAGAGAGAGAGAGGGAAGCAGGCTCCCTGCTGAGCAGAGAGCCCGATGCGGGACTCGATCCCAGGACCCTGAGATCATGACCTGAGCCGAAGGCAGTGGCTTAACCCACTGAGCCACCCAGGCGCCCAATAAATAAAATCTTTAAAAAAAAAAATAGAGGAGTTGAGTGTCCTTGTGAGATAGCTTTCTATTACTTAAGTTCCTATTGAAATAATTGGTGACTGTTGTAGCTTAGTATTAATTTACATGCAATCTAAGTTGGAAAAACCATAGTACTGAGTTTCAGATCAAAACTTTATTTTGTTTTTTCTATATAGGTATATATCTGTTAGCATCATTTAAGCTGACCTCATAATGCATTGGATGTACTAAATGTTGGATGTTACTTATAAAATCCCTTAGCATTAAAACAAAAATCACTTAAGGAAGATCTTAAAATATTTTAAATTTACTTATCTTCATTTAGATAATTAGTGCACTAATCAACCTGGTCTATTGAGTTTTCTGCATAGGGACTACTTAGTTTTTCTTTTTCTTTTTAGTTTTCAAGTATTGGTTGAATTAACTATTGTCTGAGTCATAGAAACATTTTTGTAATTTATGAAAGAAAGGCATTTTTTTAACTCTAGGAAAGAGCATTATTTTTTTCATTTTACTTATTTTTTTTAAATTCAGTTAAGCAACACATAGTATATCATTAGTTTCAGATGCCGTGTTCAACAATTCATCAGTTGTGTATAACACCCAGTGCTCGTCTCATCACGTAGAGAGAGGCATCTTGTCAGAAGAAATTACTTTTCATTTTAGTTTTATGCCATTCATTGTGAATATATCATACCTTAGAGATACTGCAGGGTTTAGTTCCAGAGCACTGCAATAAAGTAGATATCACAATAAAGTGAGTCAAATAAATTTTTTGGTTTCCCAGTGAATATAAAAGTTACGTTTACACTATATAGTCTATTATGTGTGCAGTAGCATTATGTCTAAAAAAACCAGTGTACACACCGTAATTTTAAAATATTTTATTGCTAAAAATGCTACCCATCATCTGAGTTTGCAGCAAGCTGTAATCATTTTGCTGGTGGAGGGTCTGGCCTCCATGTTGATGGCTGCTGACTGGTCGGGGTGGTGATTGCTGAAGGTTGAGGTGGATGTGGCAGTTTCCTAAAATAACACAACAGTGAAGTTTGCCACCATTGACTGACTCTTCCTTTCCGGAGAAATCTCTCTGTAGCATTTTACCCACAGTAGTCAATTCTCTCAAACCCTGCTGTGGCTTTACCAGCAGTTTATGTAGTATTCTATGTCCTTTGTTTTCATTTCAACAATTTTCATGGCCTCTTCACTAGGAGTGAAGAAACCACTTTCTGGGCTTATGCCTAAGAACAACTCCCTGTCCATTAAAGTTTCGTCATAAGATTGCAGCAATTCAGTTCCGTCTTCAAACCCCACTTCTCATTGTAGTTCTCTTCTCTTTCTTTCCCATCTGCAGCTACTTCTGCCACTGAGGTCTTGAACCTGTCAGTCATCCGTGAGGGTTGGAATCAACTTCCAAACTCCTGTTAATCATGATGTTTTGTTTTTCTCCCATGAATCACCAACGTTCTCAATGTCATCTAGAGTGGTGAATACCTCCCAGAAGGTTTTCAATGTACTGTGCCCAGGTCCATCAGAGGAATCACTATCTGTGACAGCTTTAGCCTCACAAAACATATTTCTTAAATTTTGACTTGAAAGTCAAAATGACTCCTGACCCATGGACTGCAGCATGGATTTTAGCAGTCGTGGAAGCAGCTTGAATCTCTCTAGCTCCATCAGAGATCTTGGAGCAGTAATGTTTTGAAAGGAATATTTTCTTCTGAGCAGTAGGTCTCAGCAGTGGGCTGAAAATACTCAGTAAACCATGTTGTAAGCAGATGATGTACTGTTCTGTAGGCTTTGAAGTTCCATTTCTAGGGCACAGGGAGAGTAGATTTAGCATATTTGTTGAGGGCTCTAGGGTTTTCAGGATGGTAAATGAGCGTTGTCTTCAACTTAAAGTCTCGCAGCTGTATTAGCCCTCAGCATGTCCTTTGGTGCTTTGTAGTCAGAGACTGACTTACCTTCAGCTATGAAAGTCTTACATGGCATCATCCTCCAATAGTAGACTGCTTCGTGGACACTGAAAATTTGTTGTTTAAAGAAGCCACCTTCACTATTATCTTAGCTTGATCTTCTGGATGATTTGCTGCAGCTTCTCCATCAGCACTGGCTGCTTTACTTTGTATGTGCATGTTACGGAGAAGACTTCTTTCCTCATTTCTCAAGAACCAACCTCTGCTGGCTTCAGACTTTGCTTGTGCAGCTTTTTCACCTCTCTGAGCCTCCACAGGACTGAGGAGAGTTAGGGCCTTACTCTGGATTGGGCTTTGGCTTAAGGGAATGATAGGCCTAGTTCGATCTTCTATCCAGACCATGACAAGTTTCTTCATATCAGCAACGACACCATTTTGCTTTCTTACCATTCATGCATTTACTGGAGTAGCACTTTTAATTTACTTCAAGAGCTTCTCCTTTGCATTCACAACTTGGCTGTCTGGAGCAAGAGACCTAGCTTTTGGCCTATCTCAGCTTTCAGTCTGTCTCAGCTTTCGGCATGCCTTCCTCACTGAGTTTAATTATTTCTAGCTTTTGATTTAAAGTGTGAGACATGTGAATCTTACTTGAACACTTATTGAGGCCATTGGAGGGTAATTAATTGGCCTGATCTCAACATTGTTGTGTCTCAGGGAATAGGGAGGCCCACAGAGAGGGAAGGACACAGGGGGATTGGCCAATAGGTTGAGCAGTCAGAACATACAATGTTTACTGATGAAGTTGGCTGTCTTTTATGTCTGTGGTTCATGGCATGCCAAAACAATTAGAGTAGTAACATGAAAGATCATTGATCACAGATCATCATAACAAATATAACAGTAAAGAAAAAGTTTGAGCTGTTGTGAGAATTACCAAAATATGACACGAAGACACAAAGTGAGAAAATGCTGTTGGAAAAATGGTGCCAATGACCAGGTTTGTTAGAGGTTTTGTCACAAACCTTTATTTGTAAATAGAACATCATCTGCAAAGTGAAGTAAAGCTAAGCACAAGAAAATGAAGTATTTTCAGATCATGTCTGGGAGTTTTCATTGTATTCGAGATACAGTATTTATTTTTATTTGTTCAGACTTTTGTTGTAAAAATATGTCTTCTCATTAGCAACTATACCATACTGACTAGTTAGATAGTGCTTGGGCCATAGGTGATAGATATTTTTGTATGACCCCCAACAACATTGAACTGATCGCTTTCATGAGATAGAGTTTAGAGGAGATGTACCTCCCTGTTATAAGAATCTGTAGTTTTGTTAAAGTCTAATGCATTTAGCAGAGCAGACATCCATGGAAAATTCTTATGCTTTTAGCTAAACATGTTGTGTGTGTACGTACAGACGTGGGGTGGAGGAGGAAACCTTTTCTGAGTAATATTGTGGAGACTGCTATTTGTGGAGATTCAAATATTATATTGTTTTGTAGAAATTGACAAGGTAGTTCTAAAATTCACAGCAAATGCAAAGGACTCAGAGTAGCCAAAACGACTTTAAAACTTAGTAACAAAGTTAGAGAATGAATACAACCTGTTTTTAATAGTGATTATAAAACTGCGATAATCAAGATAGTGTGACATTGGCATAAAGACAGACAAATACGCTGGTAGAACAGAGTAACGTTCAAAAAGGACCTACAGGTAAATACACAGCTCGTTTTTCTTAAAGGTGCAAAAGCAATTAGGTGGAAAGAGTAGTATTTTTAACAAGTGGTATTGGATTAATTGAATATTCAATTTTACCATAGGCAAAAATTAAGTTGGTTCTGTTTCTAGTTGAGCTTCATGACCTTCAAGAACTGGCCATGAAGACATTTGAGGAGCTTATCTAATGCACCAAGATTTTATAAAATATTTAGATGGCATGCTTACAACTTGTGCATAGAAGTGCATCCTCATGGAAAAGGTTTTTGATCAAGCAGTTAAGATATTATAATGTAGCTAGCAATGCATATTATAGCTCAGACATTTTCTTTGAGAATATTTTTTTAGTTACATATTTATATACTTGTAATTCTGATAATTGCTACTAAATCTCATTTATAAACTTTATTCTTTGTGTGTAAGATTTTAGGTGAAAATATTTTCATTTTGTGCATTAGAATTTGTATTGTATTTTTCCTATTGAAATTTGATTACTTGAATTTTCATGACAAAGTCTAGTCATTTCACTTTTAATTACCCTACAAATTTTTACTTGGCAGATTACCTTATTTTTTGTGTTATTAAAGCAAAGAATGATATTGCATCATTTGCTGTTTCTGAATTTTTATATTCAATTATTCCTTTGTTAAAAAGATTTATTTCATTTATTTTAGAGAGAGAGTGAGTGAGGGTGGGTCAGGTGGGCAGAAGGAGAGGGTTCCTCAGGCAGACTCTTGCTGAGCACAGAGCGTAACAAGGGGCCTGATCCCAGGACCTGAAATCATGACTTGAGCCAAAACAAAGAGTCGCTGCCAAACTGACTGAGCCACCCACGTGACCCTATTCAATTACTCGTAAATATTATTGTAATAATGTGCTTACCTGAAAACCTCTTTTTTATATTTCCAGTTTCTAAACTTTGCTGATTATTGGGAGGAGACAAAAAAAAGCCTTGGGTAGTCAAACTTAATATTACAAAGTCTATGATTTAAAGCTCAGGCATTGTATGGTTGTGGACTTACTCTGGACTTTTTTGTTTGTTTCTTTTTTTTCCCCCCCTAAAGATTTTTTTTTTTTTTTTTTGTGAGTTTGAGAGAGAGGAAGAGAGAGAGAGAAAGTGAGCATGAGCATGGGAAATGGCAGAGGGAGAAGCAGACTCCCCACTGAGCAGGGAGTCCAACACGGGACTCAGTCTCAGGATCCCGGGGTCATGACCCGAGCTGAAGGCGGACACCTAACTGACCGAAACCCCCAGGTGCCCAGGACTTTTTCATTTCTTTAGACTCAGACCATATACACTAGGTTACTGGACTTTTCATTCTAGAGTAAAACATAAATCTGCAAGTTAGAATGGGAATGTTCTTAAAAACAGAGACATTGCTAACAGTAAGAAGTGACAATTATAAACTTGACTGCAAGCGAAAGGACACAGAGAGAAAAGTGTAAAAAGGCTAAAGCAGTATATTGAAACTAATGTAACACCGTATGTCAGCTATACTGGAATTAGAGTAACAGACTTAATAAAATAAAAAATGAAAATAATTTTTAACTAAGCAAAGTAATCTATAGCAAAAATCATTGAAGTAATACACATTTAAGTTACTCACAGAACATTGTTTAAGGGTGCGGGAAACTACATAACACATGCCCAATTCCTATAACCATCTCTTCGTATTTCCCTTGCCCTTTAACAGCTTTTAACATTATCCATTGCACTCCTCTTTCTTGATGCGTGCTTTATTCTTTTGGCTTCCATAATGCCAAGTACTTCAGACTTTTCTGCTATCTCTCTGGCCACTCTTTCTGCCTCTTTTACAGACAAATTATCTTCTCCCTGGCTTTTAAAGTTTGAACCTACCCAAGGATTATTTCCATGTCATTTGATATTCAACAATCCCTTGCGTGAACAACTTATGTACCTGTGACTCTCACCTTTATAGCTCCTGGGCTAAAACTCCAGACCCATATCCGCTGACTTCTGGACACTCTAACTGTACATTTCAAATATGTCAAACTCTGTATGTCAAAAGCCTTATTTAGGATCATTTTCCTTTTCCACATCCACAAACCTCGTGTCCTCCAGTGTTTGTATGTTGATCCATTTATTTACTCATTCATTTTATTTGTTCCTTAATTCAACAAATCTGTGTTGACTGCCTAGTAGATGCAGCTCACTGTATTTGGGCACTTGGGAGTTTAGCAGCTAATGTTCCTGTTTTCAGGAACTTACGTTCCTGTGGATGAAGAGAGACAATAAAAAACAAACAAGGAGAACTTTAGATCATGATTATGTACTCTAATGAAAAGAAATTGGGTGACATGATAGAGTGTGATCAAGCTGCTACTTTCCTTGCCTGGTCAAGGAAGCCTCTCGAAAGAGGTGGTATTTTGGATGAGCAGTTAATGACAGGGAGGACCCCCCACATGTAGAGGTCTGGGGAGAGTATATTCCAGAAGAGGAGCGGTTTGTAGGGAGGCCCTGATGGGGGAATGGATTGGGTGAACTTGAACAGAAGGGAGGCTGTTGCAGCGAAAGCAAATTTGGATGTGGCAGGTGGGGACAGTGTCAGATAATAGAGGTCGACAGGGGTCAGACGGGCGAGGACTTGGAACACCTGGGTGAGGAATTGGCATATTTCTGACCGCACTAGGAAACTAGCAGAGGGTTTTCAAAAGGCAGAGACATGGTCTGACGTAGGATTTTAGACCGATCTCTCTAACTGCTTGGTGGAGAATGGGTTAATGGGAGCAAGAGTGCTATCAGGAGGACCCGTTCAGATGTTTTTACGGTGGTGCCAGTTTCGTGGGAGGACGGCCACAGAGGGGGCAGCGAGAAGATGTTTGGGAGAGAGCCAAGGAAAAGAGGGATGCAAAAATAGTTCGGTTTCGGATTTGAGCACCTGGGGTAATGGTAGTTCAGTAACTGAGACGTAGAAGGCCTGGAGGAGGAGCCAGCGGGGAGGAGGGGAGGGGAACTAAGTGGGGATTACAGTTGGGTTTGGACATGCTAATTTTGAGATATCTATTAGACATCCAAGTGGAAGTGCCAAGTAAGCATTAGAGTTGGATACAGAGAAGTCAAGTTCAGGGGAGAAATGAGTGCTTGAGATGAATTTGAATATATATGTGTGTGTATATATATATATATATATATGTATATATGTGAACATATTTTATATATATATATATATATATATATATATATATATATATGAATTTTAAAGCCATTAGGTAGATGAGATCAACTAGGGAGAGGATAGAGATGGACAGATTTCCTTCTGGAAGTCTAGCAGTATTCCATGTTTGGAAGCGCAGGAGAGGAAGGGGAGAAACAGTGAGCAAAGAGCATGGAGAAGGAGCAGCCAGCGGGGAAAGAGGGCGGTCGGGAAAGCCGAGTAATGCGCGTCATAGAAGAGGTCGTTCTGAGGTGGAGGAGGAAAGTCTCGTCAGAGCTGCTGAGACTTAGAACGCTTACTCGTTTTGTAATGTTTTGGCCAAGTGTTTGATGTGCTTCTTGTTCGGTTTCTGTGTTTGAAATATAGTTTATCTCTTGATTGTGTTTTATATGGAAACCAAGAGGATGAAATAGAGTTGATTTTTTTTATACTCTTTGAGATCCTTTGAAAAAGTATGGGAGTAAATCGAGCTATTTAGGTATGATAGCTGCTGATTCTGATTTTTTTGGATACTTGTGGTGGGACATTCATACGGTTCTTATTGCCGGAGGGATTTCTGTCACTTGCTGGCCTTGGGTTCGTGTGCCAGCACTCCTTCAGTGACTGGGGCCACTTAACCCTCACATGCAGGGTCAGCCCCAGCCCAGGCTTTAGAACCACCCAGCTCTTAGGCATGAAGACTGTAAAGGACCTTGTTGAGCTGTAAATATCAAGGGAGCACTGATAGACCTCTCTCTTCACCCTGAGGTCTACAGAAGTGGCTTTGGCTTTGTATCCAGTGAAAAAGTCTCTATCTTCTGTTCAGTGATCGAGTTAGCATCTTGGTCTTCTGCCTGATTATCCTCTGGCTCACTTGGGTCTGGAGTTCTGTCTTGATCTCCTCCTCTGCCTCTGGAGTACCAGAACCCTGATCCTAAATGCTAGTGTTTTGTATCTGGTCTCTGATACTCGCTTGGCACCCACATTTGGTCTGCTTTTGTCTGTTTGGCCCTCTTTATTCCCATCCTGCCCCCACTGTTCTTGACCCTTGTGCTGAGACTTTGACATTTCACCCTCCACTGGACCCTCTCAGGTTGTTAGCTTTTTAAGATTTCCTTATCTCCACCCCAACGCCCCCCGGTTGCGCCCCCCTCATGTTTACCTTAGGGACATAGTTGAGTTCTACTTCAAACCTGGATCTCTAACATTCACATCTGATTCACCCTGTTGCTTATTCAGCCACAGTTCTAGAACCTTGCTTTCAATTTGGGATGACCTGAAGGCTGGAGGGAAACATTTTTTTTTTTTTTTTTAACTGACATTGATCCATGGTATGCAAAGTGGCCTGCTTTAGAGAAGGAAGAAATCCACAGATGTTCTTTACTCTAAATATGATAGGCATTGGGGAAACACAGATGAGTAAAATGTAGCCTCTTTCCTTGAAGAAGTGTGTTTTTAAATATAGTCAGACACAGACACTTTACAGTGAGTGAATTTAGCTAGTAACGTTGAAAGCTACCTCCTATATGCGACCCACGTACTCTATTTTTGTTGGAGCCCTGCTCTCACAGAACATTGCTATTAAAACACTTCAGAAATACGACCCCAACTAAAGTATTGAGGACCCCAGTTCTTAGAATAAAGATTGACAAGAGATTATGTGCATATGTTCCATAATTATTTAAGCTCGATTAATTGAAACACATTCATGTTTTTCCACATGGAAGGGGCATATTGGAAATATTTAAATTCTTATGGTCATGCTGTGCTTTTCACAGATGATTGGAATGCTGCCCAGGCATAAACCATCCTATCCTTCCCCCAAACAACTTGCCAGTTGTTTAACCTAGCATAATTTGTTTTCCATGACCATTAGAGATGACAGTGCTAAAATGTTTTACAGGGAAATAAAAATAAAGAAGAGTGATAGCTTTGATTTTTTAATACCCTTCTCTCCTCCCCAATTACTGTTTGATATAAAAATGTGTCGTAACTTTTGCTTCAAACCTAAGCTGTTTTTAACACTGGGGAAACAGGGATGATTTTTAAAACTGGGAGTCACTAAGACTCAGTTCTTGTAAAATAATTGCAGAACTGAAAACATACTATGAGTTTTAGCAAGACAGGTTATCCTGCTACACAGTAGAATTTCACAGATGCATTATCAGGGTTTCAGTGCTAACATGCACATAGCCTTCTGCCTTCATATGAGCCTATGGCTAAGAAATTTAATCACTTTCTGTGCAGATTGAACTTGGGCTGAAGTCTAGAATTGTTTGAGGGAGAGACCATTTCACAGCCCCAGCTACCAAGCATTTAGAATGAAAGGAACACTGAGAACATGCCAAAGGAAGATGTGCCACTGGAAATGCTACCTTTCTATGAAAAAGAACATACCTCAGCCATAAGATGAGATTGTTAGACCTTCAGACATTTTAGTTCACTGTAGTGTAAAAGCAGCAGAAGACACACGCTTACTATCTCTTTAAAAATGTAGCTACTGGTCAGCTCGTACACCCCGTCCTGTAGATTTCACTTTAGGTTTTAGTATTTCCTTCATCCCCAGACTCACATGAACACTTTCAGGGATGAGGACAGTTAAGTGACCCGTTACTCTTGTGGTAATCCTTTTCAAGATTTTCCCTTCGTAATTGTATTTTTGGACAGCAGAGAAGTAAAGCTGTATCTTTGAAGTTCTGCATTGCTGATAAAGATTTATTTAGGATTGTGTGATGGTAGAAGCTGATTGATGATTTTCCTCAATAGCACCTGTGCTCAGTTGTTCAGAAATATGCGTATCACTCTGCTGTCCTCCCGTCTGTAGTCCATGGTGGGGGGAGCGGGCACCTTATTGGCAGTAGAGCCCTGTAGCTACAAATTATGACTTGTGTTTCTAATGAGCAAGTAGAATGCGTGGTCCGACCAATATCACTGCACTGTCAGAGATAAGGGGACCTAGAGCTGTGAGTCTGCAGAGCTGGGTAGTGGACGGGTTACGAATAGGTCGCTGCCTTCCGACAAGTCAGAGCACGTGTTGCCTGAATTCCGTCCTGTAGCCTGAGTTGCTTTCTAAGAGGCTCTTTGGGACCATAAAGAAATGGATTTTGTGGTTTCTGTCCCATTGGTTCTTCCGAATGCTGGACACAGATTAGACCTAGTTGGCATTCCTCCTATGGTTACTCCTAGGTCACTTAGTGTGTGTGTATGTGTGTGTGTGATGTATCTGGTTGTAGAAATAATAAGATTTGTAGGGTTTAACTAGTGAGAATATATGCAGAAATGTTTTTTAGAGGCATAAAATGGCTTCAGACGAATACCATAAACTCCTGCTCTCGGCTGGCGAATTCCGCGTGCTCCCTCCACTGCCAGAGCTGCCGATTTGTCTTGTCAATTCCCAGTGTTCTATTTCCTTTCTCTTCTTACAGAGGAGCTGGGATGCTCCTTTCTCCTGCGTCTTGTCCCCTTGACCTTACGATCTCTCACCACTTGTTTTCTTTTCAGTTCTGCATTGTCACCTTTCCCTTCGTACTGGATTAATGCCATCGGCCGGGACCATGCTGTCCGTTTGCCCATCTTCAGGGAGCCCTCCCCGACCTCACCCCTCCCCAGCTCCCCAGCTGCCCTCTCACGGCTTTCCTCTCTTTTACCGCAAAACTTTAAACAATTGTCCTCAATCAGTCTCCACTTCTCTTCTCGCCTTCTTTCCTAATCTGTTCCAATCAGACCTCCTCACTCCCCTGTAGCAGCTCTTGTCACCTCCTGAAGGACTCTCAGATCGCCCAGCTCTATGATTAATTCTTACTTCTCATCTGCCTTAACATGTTGGCAGCACTGGATGGAGTGGAAGTCTCTTACCTTCACGAAAAGCCCTTTCTACTTGGCTTTGGGTCACCTCTTCCTGGGTTTCCCCATCCCGCGGACCACTCCTTCTCACTCTCTCCTGACCCTAAACCCCAGAACACCCAGGGCCCAGTGCTCTTCCCCGACTAACTCTCTCACTAAGTGATCTCATCCCCTTGCCTGACTTTAATCTATTCAAATATATATTTCTAGTCTGGACTTCTCCCTGGATGAAAGGCTAATGTATCTAGTCCCAAAGGCATTTTTGTGCTAATTAGAAAAAGCTGCCCTTTTCCTCAAGTGCTTGACTGCCCTCTTGTGGAAGAATTTCAGAGTAAATCAACACTTAACAGATGACTGAGTGTGAGGTATCTCTTAGAGCTGTGGAATCCTCAACCCTTAGCAACAGGTCTGCTTCTCCACTTGGCAGTACGCGTGGAGTGGGCAGTACAGGCGTCCTAGGTCTGCAGCCAGACTCCGGATTCCCAACCCCCCCCCCCCCGCATCTCCCCAACCTCTTCCTTTCAGTCTTCCCTATTTCAAAATTCTCCCCATTGCTGAGGTCAAACTCCAGGAAGTTGTTTTTTGACTCTCCTGTCTTTCTCCAGTACCCCACCTTCGATCATCAGCAAGTCCTATTGGTTTTTCCTTCAAAACACATGAGAATTGAGCCACTTCTCACCACTCCCACTGCTGCTGCCCTGGTCCAAGCCCCATCACCTCTCACCTCCACTCTCAGGAGCCAGCTCCCTGTCTTACTCTCGGTGTCTGTTCTCAGCACAGCAGCCACAGTAATTTCTTCAAAGCCTGGGTTGTATCACGTCCCTGCTCTACCCCGAGCCTTTCCAGTTGTCCACCATTTGTTCAGAGTAAAAATTAAAGTCCCACGGGCTGGTCACAGTCCAGGTCTGCACCACAGCTCTGACCTCATCACCCGCCCCTCCGCCGATATACTCTGTCATTCAGGCTTGTCGGCCTTGCTGTCCTTCCCCTATGCTTCCGGTTCAGGGACTCTGCTGGGACACTCCTATATGAAGCATTGCTTCCTCCCTTCCTCCCTTCCGCTGGTGCTCAGATGTCACTTTGTCATATCAGAGCAGCTTTCCTCAATCAAAACATGTAACACACCAGTCCTCCTGCCCTAGCATTTAATGTCCCCCCCACCATTCCGTTGTCTCCAGAGCATCTCTCGTCTGGCACACTCTTTCATTTCATTCGAATTTAAGCTTCACCAGGTTAGACTTGTTTTTTCTCCTCTGCAATTTCTTCCTTCCTCCCCCCTTCCTTCCTTCCTTCCTTTCAGATTTTATTTGTCAGAGAGATGAGAGAGCACAGCAGGCGGAGGGAGAAGCAGGCTCCCGGGCTGAGCAAGAAGCTCACTGTGGGGCTCCATCTCCGGACCCCGGGATCATGACCTGGGCTGAAGGCAGACGCTTAACTGACTGAGCCATCCGGGTGTCCCTCTTCTCTGCAATTTCTAAAATAGTGTGTGGTGAATAGTATGAGCTCGAAAATATTAGTTGGATAAATAAATGAATACCAGCATCTTTAAATCTCTCTGCGGGATCCTATCCTTAAAAAGATGCAGAGGCTTGAGATGGCCCTGCACAATTCTAATTTCTCAATTTCAAAATAAAAGCATTTTTAGGAGACCAAGCATGAATTTGAATCTAATTTGAAAATTGCATTGATTTTGCAGCATTCTGGAAGGGCATTGCTTTCCTACAGAGAAAGCAAGTAGGCGCCATCTAGTGGTGAAGAGAGAAATCGACAGTTGTGTTACTTGAATTATTGATTGGCAGCATAATTGAAAATATAGTCTCTGATCCAGAACCTTCTTGCTTTTATAAAAGTAATATTTATGATAGCTGTAAGTCCTCAAGTATGCCTTTTCCAAAAAATATATTGAACTGAAAAAGTACAGTTCCGTTTCTTATAAATTATTTATGACTCCTTTTTACGTGTTAATTTTTGTTTTCTGGGATCTGACAGCCTTTGCTCGTCCTTATTTTTCTTATTGTTTTATCTCCTGCTTATCCTTAAACTCTTTATTTCCATGATATTGGCCAATCCCCTGGGTTAGGTAAATAAAATCAAGGCTGTATCTTCTGGGAATTTAGATGCCAATACAAACAGCACCTGTGAGTGTGAACATGGGAAGGAACATGCCGGAAGATGCAGTCGTCCCTTCGGCCAGAATTCTGAAGCCTGCTGAAGCGCCACTGTGTATACCGTCACTACTGAGGAACGGACTGTGGGGGCCTCAGCTTGCCCTTTTTCAGAGAGGGACGCATTTTGTATGAAAAAACTAAGAACGAAACTATTCATGTCTATCTACATTGATAGGAAAGACTGAAGTGAAGAAAAGCCTCTGTCATTCTAACAGCTGAAACGTTAGGTCATTGCAGTTCTTTGGGAAATTAAAGCATAAACTGGTTGGTCCACTTCAGAAGCTATGACCTTGGCCGCGAGGAGGCCTGAGCAACGGATGGGACAAGCATGGGAAGCTGGCGAGAGAAGCCCGGGAGGAAGATGGGCTCCTGGTGCCAGGCCGTAGATTCAGCCCGGCCTTTCTACAGGGAGGAAGACCTTGCCTGAGTAGCTCCAGGGGGCCAAATTGGACTGAGGAAATAGGATCAGAAAGCAGATTTCAGACTTTGTTAAATATTTTCTGGGGTGCCTGGATGATTCAGTTGGTTATGCGTCGGGCTCTTGATCTCAGCTCAAGTCTCCATCTCAGGGTCGTGAGTTCAAGCCCTATATGGGCTCCAAAAAGAAAAAAAAAATTATCCCCCCCCCCAATAAGAGTTTTATTCCCGGACTCCAAAGCCTCAGTTTTCCATCAGTGGATATTTCTGTACAGGGGCTGGATGGTAGCCGGCCCAGGGTGTGTAAGGCTGTTAAAATTCTTGGATTCCCTGAAAGACCTTGCTTTCTCTGCACCCCGAAACCCTCCCCACTCTTGAGGACCCAGTTCAAACCTCGTTTTCTTTTTTAGGCACTGCAGCTTGAAGCCATCTTTCCCATCTCTGTCTTTTCCTTCTTTAAATACAGACCAGCACCATTTCATGCTGCCTGTGTTAACTGCTGCTAAAATGCTTGAAGACATCTTAGAGTTTGTCTCCCTGTTGGCTTTACCACAGGGGCTGAAGGTTAAATGTTGATGGTGGAGATGGTGAAAAGACTGCCAGGAACTGTCCCTGCTGACATCGGGGCTCCAGACGCTTAGCCTTAGTCTCAGTTCGGTGTGGCAGTTCTTCAGCTAGTTATTAGATAAACAAAAATATTTCTTAAGATTTATTCTCTTATTAAGATTATAATTTTTTTAAGTCTATTTTTTTAAAGTATCAGTTTACTTTTTGGGTTGTGTGATATACTTGATACTTCTGAAGGCAGGACTAGAAATCGATAGTACAACAGTGAGTAAGATGTTATTGAAATTTAATCTAATTTTCTGTTAATATATATAGTTTTTCCTACTTCCGCAGACACTGATTTTTTTTTTTCAGATTGGAAATAGGTATTTTCTTTGATCTAAAATTCTTTTTGCTTGGGAAATTATCTTTTTAATGATACAAGTTGATGTGGTATCTTGAATAGTATATTTTAAAGCGAAGATATTATTTCTTTTTAAAGAATTAACTACATTTTGTTTCTGAATTGTCTTGCCTTCTGAAGCTACGTTTATATAACTTAGAATTTCCTCTTAATAAAGTGGTGATATTGAGAAAGGGCATGCTAATAGGATTAGACAGACGTTGTATGTACTTCAGACTTAATTTCTTTAACAATCTGATGCTGTTTGCTTTATCATTTGGAAGGCCAAAATTCTCCTTAAATTATTTAACAGACAGGATGATTTAAAGACTGCTTTTAGTATTTAATTGCTCATCTGAAAATTAGTAAATTTAGCATTTGTACTGTGTTTAATATTTCTAAAGGATTTGCTGTGTTTCTTAGTAACTGCTGTATTCTCTCATTTTAATGGCTGAGGAGACAAAATGGGATACTTTGACTTGTTGGTAAAGAAATGTTGTTTCCTTATAATTGTTGCAAGAGTGCATGGATTGTAAATTGTGTTAATTTGTCTTTTGTAGAATATGCTGAATTTCTACATTGCAAAGGAAAAAAATTTACAGATTTTGATGAAGTTCGTCATGAGATTGAAGCAGAAACAGATCGAGTGACTGGAATGAATAAAGGCATTTCCCCCATACCCATTAATTTACGAGTCTATTCTCCACATGGTGAGTAAAATAACAGGATTCCACATTTTTTGTCTTCAAAAATTTCTACGTTACTTGAAATTCTTTATTTGTGTAGAAGATGATTTTTCTCTCAGAAAGTACTGGGTTTCTAGGATTGTGTTTGGGTACTACAATAAATGGACTGGTCCAGAAAGTTCACAGATTTATGGGGAAGCAGGAGGACATGACTTTTTAAAAGGTCAGAATTCAATACATCACTTAAAAATGTTTCTTTATGTTTATTTTAAACTTTTAGAATGTCAAGAGATATGCACGAAAAATTCCATCTTTTAAATCTTCAGTCTTAGCAAGAATCTTAGAGGCACATGGTTCTGTGGCTGAGTCTTCTCCTATTGGATTTTTTCATTGCCCCATATATTTCTGCTTATTCTCCTCCTGAGGAATCAGTGATGATTTTTTTTCCCCAGACTATTAGCATAAACGTACAAATTAGATAACCAATTTATGGGATGTGATATGGAATAGCCTCTCCTGACTAAATTTTTAGTGGGACAGATTTTAATCTCTCATCTTCTACTCAGCTCTGTTGCTTTGAAAATGGAGCACGAATGACATAAGCTCAATTATGACATTCCAAGAGGCTTTGGTGCCAGCTGAATGATAGCCAGGTCGCGGCTGGAGTCCCCAATGCAGGGGTAGTTTCCTGCTCTCCTTGTGGTGCACCATGAGTCTGGCTGCAGAGCCTACACAGGAACCTCACAGCCCACAGCTTTCCAATAGGCTAAGTGTCTGACCCCCCTCCAGAGAGCATATGATGCTTTTGAAGTGAAGGACAAATCTTGCCCTTAAGAATTCTATACCACTGAGGGCAACGTACAAGACCAGCAGGCAGCATATGGATTTCTTGTTCGGTTTTGAATTATAACACACCAGTTACAGATACGACCGCTCTCTCTTAGCTGTACAAATCAGTAGCTTGCAAAATTGGGCTAAAACGATCATTTGGTATAGCACAATCATATCATAAAAATAGAGAAAACTAACAAGGCCATTTTGTAGTCTATGCTTTTTACTCAACACACAGTTGGAGTTAGGTCAATAATGCAATATGTGAAGCTAAGCTTGTTTTCTTCCCACTAAAGATATAGATGATTTTGCATAGTTATTTTTTAGCAGTGAGGGTATATGTAAGACTCTTTTTTTCCACACAGTGTTAAATCTCACGCTTATCGACCTACCTGGAATTACTAAAGTGCCCGTGGGAGATCAGCCACCAGATATAGAGTATCAGATCAGAGAAATGATTATGCAGTTCATTACGAGGGAGAACTGTCTGATTTTGGCTGTTACCCCGGCCAACACCGATCTTGCAAACTCAGATGCACTGAAGTTAGCTAAAGAAGTCGATCCTCAAGGTGAGTGTGTGGTCTTTGAGATGAAAGAGAATTAGTTTAAAATGTCAAGGGTTTGGGTATATTTCAAGGTAATACAAGTTCTCATTACTTAATTTCATTGTTAATTTAATTAGCCATTATTTACATTGTTAGTTTTTTTTAAGATGCTGAAAGAAAAGTAACTGGAGAATATAGTCTGAACCTATATAAATAAATGTAAGATTAAGTGAGATCTAAGAAAACAGATATTTCTAAGCCTCATGAACTACTTATCTTAAAAAGTCAATAAAATAAACTTCTGGTACAAAATTCAAACAGTCCCTTTTAGTTATTAAAAGACTTACCCAAATATACTCACACTGAAAACTCCTTGTGTTTCATGTATGTTTTGCTTCTTTAAAATAGGAAACACTGTCGCACATTGAGGTCCTTCTTCCACTTTGAGTCTATTTTTGTGTGTGGTGTAAAGACGTGGTTCAGTTTCTGTCTTCTGCATGTGGCTATCCAGTTTTCCCAGCGCCGTTTGTTGAAGAAACTGTCTTTTTTCCATTGGACATTCTTTCCTGCTTTGTCAAAGATGAGTTGACCATAGAGTTGAGGGCCCATTTCTGGGCTCTCTATTCTGTTCCATGGATCTATGTGTCTGTTTTTGTGCCAGTACCATACTGTCTTGATGATTCCAGCTCTGTAATAGAGCTTGAAGTCTGGAATTGTGATGCCTCCACCTTTGGTTTCCCTTTTTAACATTCTTCTGGGTATTTAGGGTCTTTTCTGGGTCCATACAAATTTGGGGATTATTTGTTCTAGCTCTGTGAAAAATGTCAATTGTATTTTGACAGGGATTACATTGATGTAAGCTGATATAACCACTCTGGAAAACAGTATGGAGGTTCCTCAAGAAGCTAAAACTAGAGCTACCCTACAACCCGGCAATTGCACTACTGGGTATTTACCTCAAAGATACAGATGTAGTGCTCCGAAGGGGCACATGCTCCCGAATGTTTATAGCAGCAGTGTCCACAATAGCCAAACTATGGGATGAGCCTCGATGTCCATCGACAGACAAATGGATAAAGAATGAGAATGCATGTGAGATAGATAGATAGATAGATATATAGAATATTACTCAGCCATCGGAAAGGATGAAATCTTACCATTTATATCGACGCGGTTGGAACTGGAGGAGATTATGCTGAGTGAAATAAGTCAATCAGAGAAAGACAGTTATCATATGGTTTCACTCATATGTGGAATATAAGAAATAGTGCAGTAGATCACAGGGGAAGGAGGGAGAAACAGAATGGGAAGGAATCAGAGAGGGAGACGAACCATAAGAAGACTCTTAATTATAGGAAACAAACTGCGGGTTGCTGGAGGGGAGGGATATAGGAGGATGGGGTAACTCGGTGATGGACATTAACCAGATCACGTGATGTGATGAGCACTGGGTGTTACACACAACTAATGAATTACTGAGCTCTAATTGTGAAACTAATGATGTTCTATGTGTTGGCTAATTGAATTTAAATAAATAAATTAAAAAATAGGAATTAAAAATAAAACATTTTAATACATGTAAAATATTAATCAGTTATAATTATTTGACATAAGCATATACTCTAAAAGCAGGGATTTTATGTTATTAGCATTTTGGAATCCAGAAGAGTACCTTATTTCTGCTGATGTTTTGATGTTTTTCTCTCTACAACTGAGTAATACAAGTTTATCTTCAGAGACCCCAAAATGGGGTTTTGTGTGTGTGTGTTTAAAGTAATTATGGAAGGGCACTCAGTGATGAGTCTGCTCAAAATGGAGAGGCAGGTTCTCCAATGCTAGGAATTTCTTTTCAATAATTAATTGCCCCTATTTTCTCCATTGCCTTTATCTGGAATCCTTATTAGCATGTTAGAACTTCTGGATTAACCCTCTTTCAAAAAAAAAATCCTTTTTTATTGTGTTTCTTTCTGTTTATGTACTACTTTTTGCAAAATTTTCTCAACTTTATCTTCAGCTCTTCTGATTAATTTTTCATTTCTGATACCATTTTTAAAGTTTTAGCAGCATTTTCTCCCTTTGTGAGTGTTGTTTTTATCTATTTATTACGTTTTTTAACATGAATATTTTTATTTTCTAAAATAGCATCGTGCTCTTGGTTTTATAAGTAGTGTATCCTCTCTAAAGATTTTAATGAGACATCTTTGGAGGCTTTCCTTTTGTAATCTACCATGTCTCTGAGTCCATTTTTTTCTGGTGGTTTTTCTTGGTCATCGTCTTTGAAGTCAGAGACCTTTTGTTCAAGATTGGTGATCTTTTGCTGCTCATTCATATATGAGTAGAGACCTAACAAGCTGATGGAAATTCTATATGTGTATGAATGGGATTCATTGACTAATGGGCTTTCTCATAGGGTGATGGGGCTAGCCATTTTGTTAGGAGATTTCCTCAGCTACTATTAGATGCTATGAGTATTTCCGCTTGCGCTGGTCTGGTATAACCTGATGTCCAGTGGTCTCAGAGTCAAGAGGAAGAATTGAGTTGGCGGGGGGTGGGGTGTGGGGTGGTTCTCACTGTTCAGCATGTTGACTTTTGATTAATCCCTCTACTTCCATAATGGCATTCCTGAAGGTCTTCTTGAGTCCAGAGTCACTTAAAAGAGTCCCTCATCTTCTGAATGTAAATCTTCAATATTCTGCTGAGGTCAAGGAGGAGTAACTCTGTGGTTATGCAAGATGAGAAAAAGGGTCTGGAGGTCTATCAACATCACATACATATTTTCAGCCAGTTCTTCTACTTTTCAACATCCTCTTACACCCTGGCCTTGGTGCCTTTAGTTCTTAAACCTTTCCAGAGTTTTTCTTCTTTTTGGCCTCCTCTAATATCACAGACATTGGTGCTTGAAATGAAGCAGGTGGAAGTTACAGATGGCTAGATGGGGGCCCTCCCCAGGGTTCTCTCTCCAGTATCAGTGGGTTGAAAGAGCCAGATTCAGGGTTGGGGCTATAAAAATGATGCTGAAATGGCCCTGCCTCTGCAGCCTTCTTGTCCCACAGGAGACAAAACCATGGGTATGTGATGGGAACACAGATAGCCCTTCTACCAGTGGATCCCAGCAAGTACAGCACAATCATGTTCCTGAGAAGTCCACATTTAGTCCAGATGAAGCTTCTTGGAGGAGAACAGATGCTCTCCCTCAGCCTCTGATTCTAGTTTTGTCAGTCTTCTTCTTCTTCTTTTTTTTTTTTTTTTAAAGATTTTATTTATTTATTTGACAGAGATCGCAAGCAGGCAGAGAGGCAGGCATATAGAGAGGAAGGGAAGCAGGCCCCCCACTGAGCAGAGAGCCCGACATGGGGCTTGATCCCAGGACCCCGGGATCATGGCCCGAGCCGAAGGCAGAGTCATTAACCCACTGAGCCACCCAGGCGCCCCTAGTTTTGTCAGTCTTCTGTTCGGTCTCCTTGGAGTTGGTTCTCAGATGCTCCTCACAGGTGACAAGATGATTGCAGCTGTCTTGGCCTTACATCCTCACATCTTCAACAATAGTGGAAGAATAGCCAATGGAGAACCTTTTTTTTTTTTTTTTTTAATTTTAGAGTTTGTTTATTTGTCAGAGAGAGAGACAGAGAGAGAGAGAGAGAAAGAAAGCAAGCACAAGCAGGGGGAGCAACAGACAGAGGGAGAGGCAGACTCCCCACTGAGCAAGGAGCCTGACATGGGCCTCGAACCCAGGACCCTGGGATCATGACCCAAGTCGAAGGTAGAGGCCCAACCCACTGAGCCACCCAGGAGCCACTGAATTCTGAGTTTTATAAGAAATATAAATTAAAAGAAAATTGACTAATTAATATAGCCTATAAAATATCTCTAGTTCATTCTTGAGTTTGATTTAACATATCCATGTTATATTTGACTACTGTTGTTTAGAGGAATTAAAAAAATTTTTTTAAAGATTTTATTTGAGAAAGAGTGAGGGAGAGAGAGCGAAAGAGAGAAGGAACAGGGGCAAAGGGAGAGGGAGAAGCTGACTCCCTGCTGAGCAGGGAGCCCAGGGAGCTTGATCCTGGGGCTCCGGGATCCTGACCTGAGCAGAAGGTCCTGACCTGAGCCACCCAGACTCCCCCAGAGTGGGTTTTTTAACTGTTGATTGTTGAAATTGATTGATGGGAAGATCTGTTGAAATTGGATGGGTTAAGAGCTCAGGCTAAACACCTTAGGAGAAAAGGTAAAGTGGGGTGCCTGGGTGGTTCAGTTAGGGCTCGGGCTTCATAACTGAGAGCATCTTACTAATTTAGCCATCCCAGCCTCCTAGCTGTTCCTCCAAAAACAGCAGACTCTTTCCTCCCTCATAGCTTCTGCATTTGCTGTTCCTTCTGCTTGGGATGCTCATACCCTACTTGTTTTTTTGTTTGTTTTTATTAACATATAGTGTATTATTAGCCCCAGGGAGACGGGTCTGTGAATCATCGGGCTTACACACTTCACAACACTCACCACAGCACGTGCCCTCCCCAGTGTCCATCACCCAGCCACCCTCTCCCTGCCTACCCTCCCCTCCAGCAAGCCTCAGTTTGTTTCCCGAGATAAAGAGTTCTAGAGGGCATCGGTAACGGCGGGGCTGTGTCTCATTCCTCGGCTCCTTGTAGTAGATTCATTTTTAAACCAAAACAATAACTCTCCTGTGACGGCATATCATTAGGTGGGAATAGTTACTGTTGGTGGAGGGAATTGTCAGTGTATCGGGAATCTCACTGACGGTATTTACAGTGTGTTGTTACAGCATAAGTAAAATACAGCATTAAGTTTCAGTCATGGATTTGTAATAATATGCTACAAATCTGTATCCAAAAGGTGAAATTTGAATGTTTTTCCTAATGTAGACCTGGCTTATTTTATAAGCCTATTGTTATTAGATGCTTTTGAGAAGTTGCCACCTGAATGTTCATGAACTTACCCCAAAGTGAACCTCCTTTCTCATGGATCCATAGGACTCCTGCTTAGTCAAAGAAGGCCTTTGTTACTCCAGTTTTTATTATCCTATATATGATCATTCTGAGGACAGATTTTTTTAAGTTTTGCAGATAATTGACAGATAATTTTGCAGGTAATTTTGCAGAAAAGAGAAAACGTTCAGTGCCACTGTGTGCTATTTACTTTATGGTGATTGCTAAGGTGGACAATTAATTCATTGCCTGAACACTCTTAAAAGTATGGTTTTGGGTTCATTAATAAAAGTTCCATGCTAACCTCAAGGCTTGTAATCTGTTTTCATATCCCAGTTTAAATTCCAAAACTCCAAAACACTCTTCCACATGAGAGCCCTGAAAACTATCCAAAGGGTTTGCCTGGTGCTCGGGTCTTACAGGACCCACTTTGGTGTGTTGCTATCCTGGCTTTGGCTGGTCCTGGACGTCACTGAAGCACCAAGAGGGTGACTTCTTTCCCAACCAATAGAGTTCATGCTGTGTGTTTTCAGTAGTTGTAAAAGAATTAAAATGGAGAAAGGAAGAAGCTGGAAAGGCCTTAGAATCTGGTGTTTAGGAATTTGTTCTATTGGGATTGACAGAGACTTTCATTTACTTTCTGTGTCCTTCTAGTCATTCCGTGAGTATATTTTAAATATCTGTTTCAGAAGTCTGGTTTTCCTTAAAATTACAGCTTTGGTAAAAAAGCACTGACATCAACTTTGGTTATTTTGATGTGTGCTGCTAAATTTCCACATATTAGTGAAATCCCCAAATTTCTTCTGTTAGTAATTTCTGATTTCACTTAATTTTGGTTGGAGAACATACTTTGTAACATTTCGGTCCTTTAAAGTTTATTAAAACTTATTTTTTGGCTTAAAACGTGGCCTGTCTGGAGAATGTTCCATGTGCATTTGAGGAGAATGCACATTCTGCTGTTGCTGGGTGTAGTGTAGTGTTCTATAGATATCTGTTAGGTCTGTTTGGTTTATAGTGTTATTCAAATGTTGTTTCTTTTCTTCTGTCTGGTTGTTTATTATTGAAACTGACATATTCGGGCGCCTGGGTGGCTCACGTCATGATATCAGGGTCATGATATCAGGTCATGATATCAGCTGCTGCCTTCGGCTCAGGTCATGATATCAGGGTCCTGGGATCAAGTCCCGCATCAGGCTCTCTGCTCAGCAGGGAGCCTGCTTCTCTATCTCAATCTCTCTGCCTGCCTCTCTGCCTACCTGTGATTTCTCTCTGTCAAATTAATAAATAAAATCTAAAAAAAAAAAAAGAAACTGACATATTCAGTCTACCACTGGTATTGATGAATTGTCTGTTTCTCCCTTCAATTGGCAGTTTTTGATTTATGTATTTTGGGACTCTTTTGTTAGGTGAATTTGTACTTGTTCTGTCTTCTTGGTGGATCAGGCATTGATCATTATAAAATTTTTTTTTGCATCTAGTAACAATTTTTGTATCAAAACCCTGTTTTGTTTGATATTAGTATAGCTATTCCAACTCTCTTTTCGTTACTGTTTTCCAGGTATATCTTTTTCCATTGTTTACCTCCAAACTATTTGTGTCTTTAAATATAAAATATGTCGCTTATAGATAACATATAATTGGATCATTTTTAAAAACACATTCTCTAATATTTGCCTTTTGACCAGAGTGTTAAATCCATTTACATGTAATGTGATCACTGGTAAGGCAGAGTTTATATCTCATTTGCTCTTTGTATTCTGTATGTGTTATGTCTTTTGTTTGTGTATTTCTCTATTAGGTGGTAGAGAAATAATTTTTTGGTTAAAAATGCATTTTCTTTTGTACCATTTTAATTCCTTTGTCATTTATTTTAATGTTTTTTTAAAGTTATTTTCTGACGGTTGCCATGGAATTAAAATTAACATCTTAATTTATAACAATATAGTTCAGATCAGTACAACTTAATTTCAACAGTGTACAGAATTTTCCTGCTGTGTAGCTCCATTTCTTCCCCTTCCTTTGTGCTATTATCATTAATACAAATTACATCTTTATATATTCATGCCTATCAACACAGACATATAATTATTTCTTTATTCACTTGTCTTTTAAATCAGAGAGGAGAAAAAAGAGTAACAAATCAATAATAATACATTTGTGTTTTCTTTAATATTTACCTATGTAGCTACCTTTACCAGTGTTCTTTATATGTGTGGATTTGAGGTACTTTCTAGTGCCCTTTCTTTTTAGCCCAAAGGACTCCAGTTAGTATTTCTTGTAAGGCAGGCCTGATAGTATGGGACTCTCAGTTTTTATCTGGGTATTTCTTACTTTCTCCTTAATTTTAGAAGGAAAATTCTTAGTTGATAGTCTTTTTTCCCCCTACCACTTTTCAGGTATGTCATCTCATTACTTTCTGACCTCTTTGACTTTTTTAATGGGAAATCAGCTGTTAATCTCATTGAGGACCATCTTGAACATGATGGATTGTTTTTTCTTGCTGCTTTCAAAATTTTCTCATAATCTTTGAGAGTTTGATTATGATATGTGTAGGTGTGCTTGTCCTTGATTTTATCCTTTTTGGAGTTTTAGGGTTTGGGGGAGTGTAAATTAATGTTTTTCATCAAATTTGGGACTTTTTCAGTGATTTTTTTTTTCTTTTTTTCTAACTTAAATTTAATTTAAATTCAAGTTAATTTGTTAACTTAAATTTAATTTGAATTCAAGTTAGTTAACATACAGCATAGTATTGGTTTCAGGAGTAAAATCTAGTGATTCATCACTTAAATATAACCCCCAGTGCTCAGCGCTCATCCCAAGCGCCCTCTTTAATGCCTGCCACCCATTTAGCACATTCCCGCTGCCCCACTCTTTTCCCCTCTGGCAACCCTCAGTTTGCTCTCTATAGTTAAGAGTCTCTTATGGTTTGCCTCTCTCTCTGTTTTAAATTTAATTTAATTTTATTTTTCCTTCTCTTCTCCTATGTTTACCTGTTTTGTTTCTTAAATTCCATGTGAGTGAAATCATTTGATATGTCTTTCTCTGATTGACTTATTTCACTGATCGTAATACACTCTAGTTTCATCCACATTGTTGCAAATGGTAAGATTTCATTCTTTTTGATGGCTGAGTAATATGCCATTATAGAAATATACCACATCTTTATCCGTTCACCAGTTGATGGACTTTTGGGCTCTTTCCATATTTTCACTAATGCGGATATTGCTCCTATAAACATTGGGGTGCAAGTGCCCCTTCAAATTCTTATATCCTTTGGGTCAATTTTGAATCCTTTGGTAAATACCAATTGCTGGGTCATAGGGTAGCTCTATTTTTAACCCTTTAAGGAAGCTCCAAACTGTTTTACAGAGTGGCTGCACCAGTTTACATTTCTACCAACAGTGCAAAAGTGTTCCCCTTTCTTCACATTCTCACCAACATCTGTTGTTTCCCAAGTTGTTAATTTTAGCCATTCTGAGAGGTCTAAGATGATATCCAATTGAGGTTTTGATTTGTATTTTCCTGATGATAGTGATGTTGAGCACTTTTTCATGTGTCTGTTTGTATGTCTTCTTTGGAGAAATGTCTGCTTATGTCTTCCTGATTTTTTATTTTAACTTTTAAATTAATATTTTAACTGGATTATCTATTTTTTGGGTGTTGATTTTGACGAGTTCTTTGTAGGGTCTGGATATTAGTCCTCTGTCCGATATATCATTTGCAAGCATCGTCTACGATTCTGTCACTTACCTTTTCAGTTTTGTCTCCTTCTTGGTACAGAAGATTTTTATCTTGATGGGGTTCCAATAGTTCACTTTTGCTTTTGTTATCCTTGCCTCTGGAGATGTGTCTAGTAAGAAGTTGCTGCAGGTGAGGTCAAAGAGATTGATATCTGTTTTTTCCTCTAGGATTTTGATGGTTTCCTATCTTACATATAGGTCTTTCATTCATGTCGAATTTATTTTTGTGTATGGTGTGAGAACGTGGTCCAGTTTCATTCTTCTGCATGTTGCCGTTGAATTTTACCAACACCATTTGTTGAAGAGACTGTCTTTTTTCATTGGAATATTCATTCCTTCTTTGTTGAAGATTAGTTAACTCTAGAGTTGTGAGTCCATTTCTGGGTTCTCTGTTCTACTCCATTGTGTGTTTTTGTGCCAGTACCACACTGTCTTGATGCCTATAGCTTTGTAGTATAGCTTGAAATCTGGAATCATGACACCTCTGGTTTGTTTTTCTTTTTCAGAAATATTTTGGCTATTCCTGGTCTTTTGAGGTTCCATACAAATTCTAGGTCTGTGAAAATGCTGGTGATGTTTTGATAGGGATTGCATTAAATGTGTAGATTGCTTTGGGTAGTATAGACATTTAACAGTGTTTGTTCTTCCAATCCATGAACATGGTATATTTTTCCATTTTTTTGTGTCCCCTTCAATTTCTGCAGTTTTTGGATACATATCTTTTACCCCTTTAGTTAGGTTTATTTTAGATATCTTACTTTTTTTTGGTACTGTTGCAAATGGGATTATTTCCTTGATTTCTTTTTCTGTTGCTTTATTATTGGTGTATAGAAATCCAACAGATTTCTGCATGTTGATTTTATATCATGCAACTCTCTTGAATTCATGTATGCGTTCTAGCAATATTTTGGTGAAGTCTTTGGGTTTTCTACAAGGAGTACCATGCTATCTGCAAATAGTGAAAGTTTAACTTTTCCTTGCCGATTTGGATGCCTTTTCTTTTCTTTTTATTCTTTGATTATTGAGGCTAAGACTTCCAGGACTATGTTAAATAATAATGGTGAGAGTAGACATCCTTGTCTTGTTGCTGGCTGCAGGAGAAAGGCTCTTAGTTTTTCCCCACAGAGAATGGTAGTAGCTGTGGGTCTTTCATATATAGGCTTGGCAATGTTCCATCGCTCCCTACTTTGTTAAGGGTTTTTACCAAGAAAGCTTGCTGTGTTTTATCACCTGCTTTTTTTGGGCATCTATTGATGGTATCACATGGTTCTTACCCTTTCTCTTATTAATATGGTGTATCACATTGGTTGATTTATGAATGTTGAACCACCCCTGCAGCCCAGGAATAAATCCTGCTTGATTGTGGTGAATAATTCTTTTAATTTACTGTTGAATTTGATTAACTAGTATTTTACTAAGAAATTTTGCATCCATGTTCATCACGGATATTGGCCTGTGATTTTCCTTTTTTAGTGGAGTTATTGTCTGGTTTTGGAATCAAGGTAATGCTGGCTTCGTGGAATGACTTTGGAAGTTTTCCTTCCATTACTATTTTTTGGAACAGTTTGAGGAGAATAGGTATTAGCTCTTCTTTAAATTTCTGGTGGAATGCCCCTGGGAGGCCCTCCAGCCCTGAACTTGTGTTTATTGGGAGATTTTTGATTATTGATTCAATTTCTTTGCTGGTTATGGATCTGTTATAATTTTCTTTTTCTTCTTGCTTCAGTTTTGATAGTTTGTAGTTTTCTAGGAATATGTCCATTTTTTCCATGTTGCCAGTTTGTTGGCATATATTGTTTTATAATTGTTTGTATTTCTGTGGTGTTGATTGTTCTCTCCTCTTTCATTTGTGATTTTACCTGTTTGGATCCTTTCTCTTTATGATAGGTCTGTCTAGGGGTTTATCAATTTTGTCAATTCTTTCAAAAAGCTAACTCCTACTTTTGTTGTTCTGGTTTTTTTTAAACTTCTATATCATTTATTTCTGCTCTAATCTTAATGATTTCCCTTCTGCTGTTTTTAGGCCATATTTGCTCTTCCTTTTTTTGGCTCCTTTAGGATGTAAAGTTATGTTGTGTATTTGAGACTTTTCTTGTTTCTTGAGGAAGGCCTGTGTGCAATATACATCCCTCTTAGGACTGTCTTTGCTGTTTCCCAAAGGTTTTGGACTGTTGTGCTTTTTGGGTTTTTGTCTCTTTTTAAAGATTAATTTATTTATTATAGAGAGAGAGGGAGTGCGGGAATGCATGAGTTGGGGGAGGGGTGGAGGGAGAAGGAGAGAATCTCAGACAGACTTCCTTCTGAGCACAGACCCTGACATGAGTCTCAGTCCCAAGACCCTGAGATCATGACCTGTGCCGAAACCAAGCATTAGAGTCTCAAGAGACTGAGCCACCCAGGTGCCCCTAGATTGTTGTATTTTCAATTTCATTTGGTTCCATGTATTTTCTTACTTCTTCTTTAACTTCCTGGTTAACCCATTCATTCTTGGGTGGGATGCTCTTTACTTCCATGTCTTTGTTCTTTCCAAATATTTCTTTTGATTGACTTAAAGTTTCATAGTCTTGTGGTCTGAAAATATGCATGGTATGATCTCAGTCTTTTTGTACTTACTGAGGGTTGATTTGTGACCCCCAGTATGTGTTCTGTTCTGGAGAATGTTCCATGTGCACTTGAAAAAGAATGTTTATCTTGCTGCTTTAGGATAAAATGTTCTGAATATATCTGTTAAATCCATCGGGTCCAGGGTGTCATTCAAAACCATTGTCTCCTTGTTGATCTTCTTAGATAATATGTCTGTTGCTGTGAGTAGGGTGTTAAAGTCCCCTATTGTTATTATATTATTATGAATGAGTTTCTTTCAGTTTGTTATTAATTGATTTATATATTTGGCTGCTCCCAAGTTGGGGGCATAAATATTTATAAATGTTAGATTTTTTTTTTTTGCTATTTTAAAAAAAATTTTAATTAACATATAATGTATTATTTGTTTCAGCAGTACAGGCCTGTGATTCATTAGTCTTACACAATTCACAGCACTTACTATAGCATATACCCTCCCCACTGTCCATCACCCAGCCACCTCATCCCTTCACTCCTTTCCCCTCCAGAAACCCTCAGTTTGTTTCCTGAGATTCAGAGTCTCTTATGGTTTGTTTCCCTGTCTGGTTTCATCTTGTTTCATTTTACCATGTCTTCCCCTATGATCCTCTGTCTTGCTTCTCTAATTCCTCATATCAGTGAGATCATATGATAATTGTCTTTCTCTTATTGACTTATTTCCTCTTAGCATAATACCCTTTAACTTCATCTATGTCATTGCAAATGGCAAGATTTCAGGTTTTTTTTGATGACTGCGTAATATTCTATCACATATATGTTAACACCATTCATCTATTGATGGACATCTAGGGTCTTTCCATAGTTTGTCTATTGTGAACACTGGTGCTATAAACACTGGGGTACGTGTGCCCTTTAGGATCACTACATGTGTATCTTTAGGGTAAATACCCGGTAGTGCGATTGCTGGGTCATAGGATAGCAGTGAAATGCTGCGACCAGGTTATCTGCACCTCGGGCCCCTGCTGTTGAATGGCCACTCAATGGTGCCTAGTGGGTCTTTTGTCCTTGGAGAGGCAAAATCCCTTCTTCCAAATTTACTCCAGGAAGGGGAGTATTCTCTCCCAGTGAGTCCCAGAGGATCCCCACACTGGGGCATCATGTGTGAATCCTACACACTACTTTCTCTCTCGCTCTTACTCCCTTACTTCTCTGTACCCTCCCATTTCTGGCACCTTGGCTTTTCTCATCTCTGAACTGCTCATCTGCCATGTTCTCTCCCTCCAGTTATATAGAGATTGTTTTCTTAATTGTCAGATTGATTTCTGAGCAGTTCAAAATGACATGTCGTTGGGGTGCCTGGGTGGCTCAGTGGGTTAAGCATCTGCCTTTGGCTCAGGTCGTGATCCCAGGGTCCTGGGATTGGGTCCTGCCATGGGCTTCTTGCTCAGTGGGGAGCCTGCTTATCCCTTTCCCTCTGCTGCTCCCCCTGATTGTGCTCTCTCACTCTCTCTCAAATAAGTAAATAAAATCTTATTTATTTATTTATTTTTTCAAAATGATTTTGTGTTGATCTAGCTGTGTTCGAAGGATGAAGCAAGCTCAGGGTCACTCTACTACCCTACCATCTTAACTTCTCCCCCAGCCATTATTTCTTTAACTATTTTTTCTTCCCCTCTCCTGTCTGAGGCTCCTATGAAGTATATGTGAGTATGCTTTATGTGTCTCAGAGGTCTCTGAGGCTGTGTTCATTTATCTGCTTTATGGCTTTTTCCTTTTTCTTTTCAGTTTGTCAGGTATGAAGAACAATCTAATTGACCTGTCTCCAAGCTTGCTGATTCTTCTGCCTCCTCAGTCTTCTGTTGATTATGTCTAGGGAATTTTTAATTTTTACTATTTTAATTTCCACCTCTAGAATTTCTACTTGGTTCTTTTAAAAATTAGCTCTGTCTCTTTATTGATATTTTATATTTAATGTAACATCATTCTTGTACTTTTAAAAGCTATGTATATATGGCTTTTTTAGTTCTTTGAACTCATTTGAAATAGCTCATTTAAAGTCCAAGGACTTTAAGGACTTACACTACTAAGTCCAGTGTTCAATGTGGGCGTCTTCAGAGGTGGTATCTATTGAATGCTTACTTTTCTCTGTATTGGCCACACTTTCGTTGCATATCTTGTAATTTTCTCATGGAAAATGCAACATTTTAAGTAATATAATGTGGCAACACTCAGAATCAGATTCCTCTCCTTGCTCCAGTGTTTGTTTTTATTGGTATTTGTTGTTGTTGCTCTTGGTATTTGTTTGCTTAGTAATTTTCCTGATCTAAATCTGTAAAGTCTGTATTCTTTGTTATGTGTGGTCCTTAGAGACTTTGCTCAATTTTCTTACTGGTCAGTTAATAATTGGACAGAGGTTTTCTTAACTGTACCAGGCAATAAGTCTTCCAGCATTTGGTGAGGGTGTGGTGTCCATTGTGGAATATGCTTTCAGTAATCAGGCAGGCCGTTTACAATTTTGCCTTAGCTTTCACTGCCCATTTGTGTAGAGCCTTAAGGTTAGCCAGAGGTGAGAGTTTGGGGCCTTCTCAGATCTTTCCTGAGAATGTGCATAGCCTCACACATGCATGTGGACTTTTAGATTTTAAAGTGTACGTATATACATATCTCAAAGATCTTCATGGCCATCTCATTCCCCAGCTTTTCCTTTTAAGCTTTTTGGTCAGCTTTTTCTGCCCCAACTCTTATTGCTGCTCGAAGTAGCTGTGATGTTAAGTGATTGCCACAGATCATTTTTGCCATGCAGTCTGGAGAAGAGGCTGTTTGTGCTGAGTATACCCTGAGTCAGATTAAATAAAGAAAAGCTCTATGAATAGGTATTTTTAGAGAACCGCTAGAGATATTAAATAATTACAGTTCTCAGAAAATGGTATTTTTGGTGTATTCCAACTGTATTTTGTCCCCTCTGGTGGCTGTTGGCTGTTAGCTTTCACTATGATTTTGGGGATTTTCATTTTCAAGACTATTCTAGTGCTATGGAGATGGAACTGGGCATTGGAAAAGTTCAAATACCACAAATTTCACTGTTCTTACTGAGATTCAGCCATTTTTGTTGAATAAATGCTTCTCCTTTTGTTTCAGGACTCTGGTTTATTTGGAGAGTTCTAAAAAAGTTGACTTTTACCATTTTTGCCAGTGTTCTTATTGATTTTATGGAGGAATACCTTTCTCAGAGATTCTTATTCCATTCCATTATTCCTCATTCTGATCTTATGTAACTTTAATAATGGGGAATTTCCAAATAAAAGACAATTGAATTGGGATGCTGAGAGCAGTCTGGTTGTGACATCTGTTACCTGTTGGTCTTGAGGACTGATTTCACTGGCTATGCAGGTGGCCTCTTCTCATGACTACATGTTCATCTTTCCTGAAATTTTGCCCTTAGCTGATGGAGATGACCTATTTAGATAATAGAAGGCCATTCTTTATTCAAGGTATCTGAAATATAATCTTATCCACCAAGATACATAATTGTATAGTTTTCTGAGAGGTGGTCTATTTTAGACAGTCTTGGTTTTGTATGAAATTAAGCCTCTTTGACAGACTGGGCAGGTTATACTTGAATATATACGTGGGAAGTTTATGTTTGCATAATGATACTCAAAACAAAAGCTTTTATAAAATGAACATTACTATAATGCTGAGATATATTTATATATGTCTTGTATTAAAACAAATTTAATGGTGAATTATTCTCTCAGTATATGTAGAATGTTACATATTCATAACTAGAGACAGCTCAAGCTTATCTTTTTTGTAACATTTGTGAAAAATATTTATACTGACTAAATGAGGATTTTTAGTAAAACTTCCAGGGGAATGCCTATACTCTCTAAGAGGTCAAATTCCTAGTCATTAGAATTATATAATGGTTCAGATATATTTTTCTCTATATAATGGTCTTAAGATTTTGAAGTTTTCTTACATACTTTGGTTTTGGTTTCACCAGAATATTATGAGGTGTGTTTGTTGAGCGGTCCTAGTTACGGGGTGAGAATGTTTATTTAGATGTCGGTGATTTACACTGTTGAATAACATGGGTGCTGCCACACAGTGCCTTTGTGATAGGCCCTCCCTCTTCATCTACTTCTTTCTACTTTATCAAACCACATCTCAATTAATTGCTTTCTTCAATGTTGTACGCGAAAGAACACAGGGTTTGGCAGCAGATCTGTCACTTCCCAGTTATGTATCCTTGGGTAGGTTATTTAACTTCTTTAAAACCTATTACTTTATCTAGAAAATGAAATGAGGTTATAATAAACCTTACCTCAAAAGGTTACTATAATAATTAAATAAAATAAATTTATCTTTAAAGAGAACCCTAAATGGCTAACCAAATGCTAGCAGTTGTTTTCCTCTTGAAAAGAGTTAAAGGACACTACTTTTTTACTGAATTGTACATAATTTATAGGGATAAAAAACCAGTAAATCATTGGCATTCTGTAATCCAAACTGCTACTACTATAGTATGAATTAATGAAGCTTGATAACACTTAGAACTATATTAGAATTATTTTAAATATTTGATAATATACCATCAAAATAAAAATAATTTCAGACTCACTTGAGAATTGTTAGATTAACTGTATGTGAAAGAAGATTTTACCTGGATCAGGTCGAGGCTGCAAAGAGGGCTGTCTTCACTTTGACTTGATGGGTGGAAGGCATTGTGCCTTCCCACACTCATAGATTTAGCATATGAGGGCAGACTGGGATTCTCAGCACAGTCTTACCATGGAGACTACATTGATTTCTCTAAGGATCACTTCCCCTAGGTTTTAAGAACTCTATTCAGATACGTTAAGAATTCAATCACTGCCTTTGTTGATTGGCTTATTAATTTCTTGTTCAACAAACATTTGTCATTCATCTTTTGAACTAGACAAAGTACTCATGGTCAGTAGTGTCAATTCTACATGCTAAACCACCTAGTAGGAAACTATAAACTAGATAGATGCTCAGTATATCTTTCTGGTAATTTCTGTGATTCTTCTCCACTTAAAAAAAAATAAGCTATTCATTTACCTGGCATCTTTTCTTACGTGTGAGGTCACTGAACTCTCCAGAAAGGTATTCTTGAAGATCTGGTTCATGAAACGAGCATTTTCATATTTTAGGGGATGTGATTTGGCTCATAGCGTATATCAATTCAAGTGCAATGAGTTGTGCAATAACACTGTATCATATATTATAACCACAAATAGGGGCATTGCTCAGTTTCATATAGGAGGAACTGAGCCTAGAGAACTTGCTCATAGTCAAACAGCAGCTTGTTAAGCAGCAGAAGCATGATACAAGCCCATACATCTCTGATACCAACAGGTCTGGTTTGCCATTGTATCATCTTTCTCACACCAACTGTGTTATAAACACTTTAGTCATGGATGATGATGAACACATGTCGGAATTTTATAAAACTGAAGTGAAACCTGTGTAATGAATTTTATGGTACTAAACACAGTGATTGTTAAGTTATGTTGAATTAGGTTTTTGCCTTATAGTTCTTCTTTTGTAAGACAGAGATTTATTGGAATATCTCTGCATCAACATGTGTAAGAAACAGACCCTTTGGCAAACTTAAACACTGAACTTCTAGAGCAAATGTTACAAATGCTGGAGAAAGAATTAGAAGAGTTCATGTTTACATTCTTTTTTTTTTTTAATTTTAATTTTTTAATTTTATAAACATATATTTTTATCCCCAGGGGTACAGGTCTGCGAATTGCCAGGTCTACACACTTCACAGCACTCACCAAAGCACACACCCTCCCCAATGTCCATAACCCCATCCCCCTTCTCCCAACCCCCCTCCCCCCAGCAACCCTCAGTTTGTTTTGTGAGATTAAGAGTCACTTATGGTTTGTCTCCCTCCCAATCCCATCTTGTTTCATTGATTCTTCTCCTACCCAATTAAGCCCCCATGTTGCATCACCACTTCCTCGTATCATGTTTACATTCTTATGTGAATGTTTCTTCATTGTTTCCCAAAAGCACTTGGTAAGCATTATCTTCAACTGGTTTAATGTGATTTCCACTTTTCCTATTAGTTTTTAATATGGCTACATTTAATTTTAAGGGATCATTTTAGTTGTTTGTTCATTTATTCAACACATGGTTAATGAGCAACCACTATATGCCAGGCACCATCCTAAGCATCCAGAATAAATTGGTGAGCAAAACAAAAGTTCTAGCCTTATGGGGTGTCCATGTCGACAGAAGAAACAGATGACAGATAAACAATTATTTTAGTATCAGGCTGATATAATACCAGGCAGTGATAAATACTATGAAGAAAACGAAAACAGAATGAGGGAAGAAAGAGTGATTAGGAATGCTGTTGTAGACAATGGAAGCAGCACTGGAGCACAGAATTGCTCGGTGAATAAGCCCTGTGAGTATCTGGAAGGGGAACGTTCCAGGCCAAGAAAAGAGCGAGCGGGAAGGCTGGGGTGGAGCCGGGTTAGCTTGGTCAGGAGCGCAAGGAGGCCGCTGAGGAGGGACTCAGAAGAGGGGAGCAGGTTCTCCATTCGGAGAGGTAGGCAGGGCCCAGGTCATGTGTTTTTTCTGCGATGGTTTTGAGTTTGGAGGGACAAGATTTGACTTCAGTCTTGCTACTGTGAGAAGGAATGACTAAAAGAAGGACTTGAATAGAAACAAAGAGATCAGTTAGATTATTCCTACAAAGAGGTCGTGTGGGGAGCTAGACGATGTGGCTTGGAATAGGAAAGTAGTGGTAGAGCAGGGAGAAGCTGCCCGAGTCAGGAGATATTCTGAATGTAGAGCCGGCCATGTGCTGATGTTTTGCTGTGAATAAAAAAAAAGTCAAGGATCACTTCAAAGTGTGTAATCAAAGGAACAGGCTAAATGATGATGCCATTTATTAAGATTGGGAATGTTAAGAAATTGGGGAAATTAAGAGTTCTATTATGAACATGTAAAATGTTTGTTAGACAGGTAAGTGGTGACGTTAGAGACTAGAATTCAAAGGAGTTTCCTGCTAGAGTTATGAATCTGGTAAACATCAGCCTAGAGGTGTTGTGGTGAGTTGAAATATAGCCCCCAAAGATAGGTCTAGGGCCCAACCTCCTGGACGGTGACTGTGTCCTTCTTTGGAAAAAGGGTCTTGGCAGATGTAATTAAGTTAAGACTCTTGGGATGAGATCATCCTAGATTGTGGGTGGGACCTTAATCTAGGCATTAGTGTCTTTATAAGTGAAAAGAGAAGGAGATTTGGGAGAGACTCACCGGGAAGGCCATCTGCAGATGGAGGCAGAGACTGGAACTATGTTATCACAGCCAAGAAATTCCAGCCATCACCAGAAGTTGGAAGAGGTAAGGAAGTATCCTCCTCTAGAGCCGTTTATGGGAGTGACTGTGGGACTGCTAACACTCTAATTTCAGACTTCTGGACTCCAGAATGATGAGAAAATAAATTCCTATTGTTTTAAGCCACTAGTTTGTGGCAATTTGTTAGAACAGCCATAGGGAACTAATTCAGATAGTAATTCCTTGAGACCAGATAAGATAAGATAATGGAGGAGATGAATGCAGGTAAAAATAAAAGGGGCGGTGGGAGTAGCCTTGGGGCTCTCCAGGGCTCGTAGGTGGAGGGGAGGAGAAAAAGCAGATGCCACTGGGAAGTGATAGAGAACCAAGTGAGCCTGGTATTCCAGAAGCCATGGGAAAAGAAGGGTTGCAAGAAAGACATTGTGATTGGCTGTGCTAAGTGCTACTGAGAAATCAAGGAGGCTGATTTGATAGGTCGAAGCTGAGCCTACTGTGAGGAAGCCCAGTCACACAGTGCGAAATGGAACACAGGCCGTGGTAACTATGGCGCAGTAAGATTCCCCTTACACTGTAATGGCATAGAAGGCCGGGCACCCATATTTGTGTATCCGGCTTGGCCATTTACCCAGTCCTCACAGGCTGTATTCAACTTCAAACTTCCAGTGGCTTCTCTGAGGAACCAGGGAGGTGCTGGAAAGCTGCGTCCATTCAGTCACTTACATTCTTGGCCCCAAATCCTTTCCACTGCTTGCTGGAACATTCAGTAGTAAACTGAAGGAAAGCAGCCTCGAACTGGGTCTAGTTCATCATTACCTCCAGTCTTTGTATCTAAACCAGACTTTTATGTTTTCATGTAATTGAGATGAAGGTAGAGAACTGACCATTGGATTTGCCACATGAAAGTCATCGGTGACTTTGATAACAAGGGCTTGGTAGGGTAGTCTCCTTAAAGAAGGTTCAAATGGGACTTGGATGTGAGGAAGTAGAGGGAGTATAGACAGCTCTTTCAAGTTTCACTGCGGAGCAAGCAGAAAAGTAGGATACTAGTGTAAGTTCAAGAGAATGGTTTTGAAAGATGGGAGATATTAACAGCATGTTTGTGTGTTGATGAGAATGATCCAGAAGAGAGATAAAATTGGTAAAGGAGGACCGAGATGAGATAAATGTAGGAGAAACAGGAAAAAGGGGAGATAGATGAGAGAAAAACCCTTGATTTTTTTCAGGGTGTGGACATATGTAGGGTAGTCCTTGCCATAGACAGAAGAGAATTAGATTGTTTTCTATCTCAGCAGTAGGGAAGGCAGGGATATGCAGATGAGGTTCGTTGCTTAGACTGATTGGTTGGGAGACAGCTTTTTTCATGTGGGAGTTTATTTATGATAGTGCAATACCCATCTATCCTGATAAGCTGCTGTGGTCATGTAATAAAGACAGCATGTTTACACTGCTTTCAGCATCTGCTTGTTCTGTAGACACTGCTCTACCCTAGCTGAGCAGCTCATCATAATGAGACACTCACATGTTCTGTATAGAGAGCAGAGGAGTCCAGCGCAGAAGTGGTATTGACTTACTACTTGAGCATAGTTCATTATCCATGAAGACTCTCATTGTGCCTTTTATTTTCCGGGCACAGCAGTATTTTAGCTTTACCCATCAAGTTTGTCCTCTACAGTGGAGGGTTGTTCAAAGGCCTCACTAAGGGAGGCAAATGTGTCTGGAAATTCCCTTCATGGGGATTTATTTCACGGCAAATGAATTTCATTTCTAAATCTAGCATGACCAGAGGTCTTCTTAGAGTATAAAAACACTCCACGAGGACTGTGAGACCCCTGGTTGGGAAGAGAGTACCATGTTCTCTTGAGATAAAATTTATGAATTGGGTCAGAGTTTACCACGAAGCTGGAGGCAGACGGCATTGTTTGTTTTATGGAGGTGGGTTCAACCCACCTCTTCAAGCTTTTGCATTTCGGGGAGTCTCCCTCCTCAGCCTGGAAAAAGTTAAAGTCCGTGGGCGATATAAGCTGATACTTACTGACTTGTTCAACACTTGGCAGACATCGACCTTTCTGTCTAGTCATGAAGGTGCTAGAGGTGCTGTTAAGTTGGATAGAAGCTTCAAGCATCCAGGCATTAAATCAGCATTCAGAATACTCTGACTATATTTATAAACTGCAAATATAAGAGCAATTCAAGGAGAAAAACCCATTTTCAGGCAGTGTGTCTGTCTTTGCAGGTATGCTTTTCTCCCAACTGGATTCTCATTTTACCTCGAAATTCTTAACAAAAATATTTGAGTGGGGCGCCTGGGTGGCTCAGTGGGTTAAAGCTTCTGCCTTCGGCTCCGGTCATGATCCCAGGGTCCCTGGGATCAAGCTCTGCATAGGGCTCTCTGCTCAGCGTGGGGCCTGCTCCCCCTCTCTCTGCCTGCCTCTCTGCCTACCTGTGATCTCTGTCAAATAAATAAATAAAATCTTCTGAAAAATATTTGAATGTATTATAAAAGTCAAATAAATAAAATGTTTTTTAAAAGATCAAAAAGAATAGAATAGAATAGAACTTGAATATGCATATGTTTATGCAACACTTGAATTAAAAAAATAGAAATAAAAGAGGAAAATTTAAGGTATTTTGGCAAAAGTAAACATGCTGTTAAAACGGAACTTATTATTGTCATCAAGATTTTATCAGTGTGAAAAACCATGGAGGTGTGGATTCCTAAACTGACACGTTCATTCCTTTTGCCACTGGGGGTCACTATAAAGACATTGCTTGAACAAGTCTAAAATTCCCCAGAGTTGCTCTTTGTGGAGTTTGAATGTAGAAATTTTAATGTGGAGAAAAACTGTTTATGAGAATGACTAAAAAGTATATAAGAAGGCAATAAAACAACCTAGTCTTATACCTATAGGAGCTAGGAAAAGAAGAACAACCAAAGCTCAAAGCCAGTAAAAGTAATGAAATATAAATATTAGAGCAGAGATAAAGGAAGTAGAGAATAGAAAAGCATAGAAAAGATCAAGGAAACCAGGAGCTGGTTCTTGGAAAAGATCAACAAAATTGGTAAATCTTTAGCCAGACTCCTCAAGAAAAAGAAGAGAGACATCTCAAATAAAAAAACTTAGAAATGAAGGAGGAGAAATAACAACCCAACCACGGAAATATAAAGGATTACAAGAGAATATTATGAAATATTGTATGCCAACAAACTGGACAACCTACAAGAAAAGGAGAAATTCCTAGAAACATATAACCTTCCCAAAGTGAATCAGGAGGAAATAGAGAATTGGAAGAAATCCATTTCTAGTGAGGAAGTTAAATCAGTAATCCAGAAATTCCAAACAAAAGTCCAAGATCAGATGACTTTGCAGGTTAATTCTACCAAACTTTTTAAGTAGAGTTAATATCTATCTTCTTAAAGTACTCCAAAAAATAGAAAAGGAAGGAAAGTTTCCAGGTGAAAGCCAGCATTACCTTGATACAAACCAGATAAGATACTACAAAAAAAGAAAACTACAGGCCAGTATCTCTGATGATCATAGATGCGAAAATCCTCAACAAAAGATTAGCAAACCAAATTCAACAGTGCATTAAAAAAGTCATTCACCATGATCAAGAGGGATTTATCCCAGGGACATAAGGGTGATTCGATATTCTCAAATCAATCAATGTGATGTAGTGTATTAACAAGAGAAAGGATAAAAACCATATGATCACTCACTAGATACAGGAAAAAACATTTGAGGAAGTGTAACATTCTCTCTTGTTGAGAACTCTCAACAAAGTAGGTCTAGATGGAACATATCTACACAAGATAAAGGCCATTTATGAAGAACACACAGCAAACATCATAGTCAGTGGTGGAAACAACAACAACAACAACAATAAAAAAGAACTTTTTCTCTAAGAGTAGGAGGAGCAGGACAAGGATGTCCACTCTCACCACTTTTATTCACCGTGGTCCTAGGCGTTCTGGCCACAGCATTCCGATGATAAAAAAGAAATAAAAGGCATCCAGATTGGTAAGGAAGAAGTAAAACTGTTACTATTCACAGATGATATGATACTGTATATAGAAAACCCTAAAGAATCCACCAAAAGAATACTAGAACTGATAGATGAATTCAGATACAAACTTAACATGCAGAAATCTAGAAACAGAAATTAAGAAAACAGTCCCACTTAGAATTTCACCCAAAAGAATAAAATACTTAGGAATAAACTTAACCAAGAAGGAGGAAGACATGTACCGGGCTAGCCATAAAACATTGGTGAAAGACATTAAAGATGACACAAATAAAAAGATATTCCATGCGCATGGATTGGAAGAACCAATATTGTTAAAATGTCCGTACTACCCAAAGCAACCTCCAGATTTCATGAAATCCCTGTCAAAATGCCAACAGCAGTTTCCATAGGACTAAAGCAAATATTACTAACCCTTGTATGGAATCACAAAAGACTCCTGGGTGCCTGGGGGATTCAGTTGGTTCAGTGGGTGCCTTTGGCTCAGGTCGTGATCTCAGGGTCCTGGGACTGAGCCTCATGTTAGGCTCCCCACTCAGTAGGAAGTCTGCTTCTTCCTCTCCCTCTGCTCCTCTCCACCCCATATTTGTCCCCCCCACCTCATTCTCAAATAAATAAAATGTTTTTAAAAAGAGAGAAATCACAAAAGACCCCAAATATCCAAAGCAATCTTGGTGCAACCACTGTGAAAAATGTTATGCAGGTTCCTCAAAAAATTAAAGATAGAATAACCATATGGTCCAGTAATTCCATAACTGAGTACTTACCCAAAGAAGACAAAAATCACTTTTTTGAAGCAATAGATGCACATTCATGTTTATTGCAGCATCATTTACATTAGCCAAGATATGAAAGCAACTCAGGTGTCTGTCAATGGATAAGGAAGAAGTGGTCTGTTGACAATGGAATCTACTTGGTCATAAAAAAGAATGACGTCTCGCCACTTGCAACATGGGAGGATCTAGAGCGCATCATGCTGACTGGAATAATAACTCGGACGAATATGTGATTTCACTCACGTGCGGAATTTAAGAATCAAAACAAAATGAACAAAGGAAAAAGGGACAATAAAACAGACTCTTTAATACAGAAAGCAAACTGATCGTTACCAGAGGGGAGGTAGGGGTGTGTGTGTGTGTGTGTGTGTGTGTGTGTGTGTGTGTGAAATAAGGGGGATTTCTGAAACAACCTTTCAGTTATAACATAAATAGGTCACAGTTGAGCATAGGAAATACAGTCAATAAGACGGTAATGATGTCTGGTGACAGGTTGTGGCTACATTTACTGTGGTGGACATTAAGTAATATATAGAGTTGTTGGCTATTATACTGTACATGTGAAACTAATATAACACTGTATGTTATACTTCAATAAAAAAAGAAAAAAGCAATAAAACATATTTTCCCTTAATTATAGTTGCAATTTGGTGATATGAATTTTTATTTTCTCCAGAATTCTCTTCATATTAATATATGGTTAAGTGTTGCATTGCTAGTCAAGGTGGGAAGTGTTCGATTAAAGTGACTTTAGTATTATAGAACAGTTGTATTCTCATGTCTTCCTTGCTTCAAAATCCAAAGACATTTCGAACACAATAAATCATTAACTATGCAGTTAAATCTTCATCCTGAATTCTGGGACGGTCGAGAGTATCTCACATTCCGATTTGCGTAGCAGCCTTTTCACACAGTTGCTGTAAGAACATATTCTATGAGCCATTCTCAGAATGTCTATTCAAACCAGATCCATACAGTATTTCGTGGGCAGTATAATCAAATATGATCTTAAATCAAAATGAAACTCGTCTGAATTTTTATAAGATCTTCACTTTCCCTGCTTTTCAGGAACCCCCTCCTCTTTTCCCCACTCTCCCCCCTCCCCTCTGCGCACTCCCTTCCCCTTCCTGTCTGTCTCCAGGCTACCTCCCATCCTCTCTCTCCTTCCTTGTTTTCCTTCTTTCTCTTCTTTCTTTCTTGAATTCTCGCTATGATCGTTGAGTAGAATTATTTCTCCCACAGAGGGAAGAGTGAAATAATAAGGTACAGGCGGGTAGAGGTTAATTCATCCATATCTGGAAAGGCATTTGGTGCATTTATTGACAGTTAACACAGATTTTCTCTTCAAGTAGGAGCAAGACTAGTGGCTGAGAAAGAACGGAGAGTGAGGTGGCGTATAGGAGAGAAGAGGGCTGGGTAAGATTCTGAGGGGAGAGTGTTTTGAAAAGCTTCTGTGGACAAAGGGAAAAGGAGAAAGTGAGGCAACTCGGAAGAGCGCCGCTGAGATGAGCCCATTGGCAGCAAGCTTCAGGCGCGTGTGATTCCCGGGAACACGTGGCAGGTAGGGGGTTAAGGAGGCAAAAGCTGTGATTGCTTTTGGGTTAGAATTTTGCAGGGTTGGTTGAATGGAAGACAATGGGCAAAAGAATTTTGAGGTTATTGGAAAAATAATAATTGGGGAGATGGATCCTCCCCAGAAGGGAAGAAACGAAGCCAAAAAAAAAAAAAAGACCTGTAAATTGGGGGGAAATGGATAGTTCAGGGATGGGTGAGCTTGGAGTAGCCGAATGGAGGGATTGGAGGAACAGGCGTTTGTGGTTGAAGAGTATTGGAGCTTATGATTTACAGCTGGACCAAGTCCAGGTTATAAATGTCCAGGATGTGGTCACAGAAGGAAATTGCTAAAATGGCGTGCAGGTGACAGTCTTTGAATGGAGGAGGTCAAGAGACTCAATACATAAAGAGAACTGCTGGCATCATCCCCACAAACACGGATGCTGCGCAGATAATGGTGGAAATAAGAAGTACAATTCTAGGCCCTTCAATAAAGTGTGTGTGTGTGTGTGTGTGTGTAAGACGGGTGGGAGATGACAACAAGGAAGAATGGAGGATGCTCTCACTGGGCGATATAAGGCTCCAGAGCAATGCTTTTCTTTTTTTTTTTTTAAGATTTTATTTATTTATTTGTCAGAGAGGGAGGAGCAAGAGTGAGCACAGGCAGACAAAGAGGCAGACAGAGGCAGAGGGAGAAGCAGGCTCCCTGCCGAGCAAGGAGCCCGATGTGGGACACGATCCCAGGATGCTGGGATCATGACCTGGGCTGAAGGCAGCTGCTTAACCAACTGAGCCACCCAGGCGTCCCCAGAGCAATGCTTTTTATGCAAAGGTAGAAGACTTTGGTTTGGAGCAGCCTGAGGAGGACGATCATTCTGTCTTCCTTCAGCCCTGGGCTCAGGGGAGCCTGGGGCCATATGCAGTTTGCAGGCTCCAGCTGAGAGGCATGAAGGAGAGATCTGGGTTGAAATGAAAGTGCGGACATGAGAGCGATGGTTTAGACCAGAGCGTTGAGTGTGCTGGAGTAATCTGAAGTCTATAAAGATGGTTCCAGACGGCACCGTAGAGAGGACTGGCCGGAAGGCAGCGAGAGGAAGAAGTGGGCCTGATGGAAAGCAGGTGCGAGCTGTTCTTCTGAGATGAAGGAAATCATCTTAAGAAACTTTGCCTTAAGAAGAAATTACATTAATAAAAGCATAAAACTTACAAAAATTGCATTTTAAGTAGTACAGCCCAATGGATAATAGCAGAAACTCTGGAGCCAAGCAGCCTGGGTTTGAATCCTGGCTCCACAGTTTACATGCTGTGGGATCTTAGGCAAATTTCTTAATCTAGCTGTGTCTAAGTTCCCTCATCTGTGAATTGGGTATAATAATAACAACACCTTCCTTATTAGATTATTATGAATTTGAGTGAGTAAATGTCTGTGAAGTACTTAGAAACATACCTGTCGCATAATAAGGTCTGTAAAAGTGTTACATAAGATTAATTTGTTTCATTGGTTAAAAAGTGGGTTTGTGGCTGTCCAGTTCCAGACTTGCATTTTTCCTGTGGGAATTTCTGTTATAAAAGACCTTAAAGAAACCAGTAGATAGTTGTGGTATTTTCAGGAAACGTATAGGTGATAAATTTAAGTCTCACTCAGCAATGTTAACCCTCGCTTTCCACCTCCTTCTGCCTGCCCTTTCCTAGCATTGTCAGCGTGGGTTGTTTTCTTCATAATCCATTATGATGCAAAAAGCCAGAGCCAGCCTTTCAAAAAGGCAGTTTTATTACCTATGTAATTGTGTGTGTGTGTGTGTGTGTGTGTGTGTGTGTGTGTGTGTAAACCACAGTTTCTGGTATGGTGCCTGTAGCTATCTATGTAAGGCAAATCATGTTCTCTATTTAGTAGGTCCCAGCAGAGCTGAAGGACTTAATGGAGACTTCCGCTGTAGGAGAAATTCTTATTCAGAAGAGACTAGCTCACCAGAGGAGCTTGAATTTGGTTTGAGAGTGAAGGGTGACATTGAAAAAGAGCCATCTGGTGTTTTCTACGAGTCCCAAGTTAATCAGCTAGGATTTCAGTTAAAAGAGAGGCCAGGCTATTGCCAACAGAGTCCCTGGATGGTGTTCTGGGCCAGAACATTCTGAGGTCAGCAGTCAGCGGTGGAGTTATCTGTTCAGGGTGCCAGATAGGTTGCCGAGGGCCGTGTGTGGAGCGCCATCAGTTATTGTCTGCAGTAGGAGAGCGCCGCAAGTGGGAAGCGAGTGACACTCCCGGATTCACGGCAGGGATGGAGTCCTACTGGGTGGCCACTGTGAAGACCTCCAGGTCCTATCCTGGCGGTGAAAGAAGTTTCTTGACTAAATCCAAGTGTGCTTTCTTGGAGGAATGTCCTCGTCCATTGTCCATTGTTCTCTCAGGACTGCTTCTGGGAGTTTGTTCCTTGTCCGTTATCCTCGGTGACAAATCTGACAGATCTGAAGTGGAAATGAGGGACTTTGACCTGCTGGGGAGATGCGTAGCTTTCACTCCTGCTGTCTGCTTGTGAGAACTTGGGGCCATAAAGGTTGCCTAAAGATTCATATGGTCCAAGGCTTTTTAGGCCAAGCTTTTTGCTTCTTTGGGACTACGATTTCTTACAAAACTCCGTAAGCTTAACTATCTGCTTCTAATTAACTCCATGTACAAACAATTGTACGTGCAGTACTTTTCCATAGACATAGGTCTTAAATCTATTCTGTTTTTGTTTCCTTGTCATCAGTACCTTTCCCTCAACCTCCTTCTTTCTTTTTCAGCTTACTGGGCTTACCTTGGGGATACCTGGGACTGTAGATTTGGGTAGGGAGGTATGCATTCTAAGTGTAAAATTTGGTAAGTTTTGACAAAAGCACTCATGCAACTACCATCGCAACCAAGATAAAGAACATTCCCATCATCCATAAATGTTTTCTTGTGTTTCTCTTCAGTGTCTCACCCTGGTCCCTCCCTCCTTGCTTCAGGAAACTGCTGATCTGCTTCTTGTCCCAATAAATTACACTTGTCTTTTCTAGAGCTTCATATAGAAATGGAATCATATAGATAGTACTCTTTAAAAAAAAAAAGATTTTATTTATTTGACAGAGATCACAAGTAGGCAGAGAGGCAGGCAGAGAGAGAGGGAAGCGGGCTCCCTGCTGAGCAGAGAGCCTGATGCGGGGCTCGATCCCAGGACCCTGGGTTCATTCATGACCTGAGCCAAAGGCAGAGGCTTCAACCCACTGAGCCACCCAGGCACCCTGAAAGTACTCTTGATGTCTGGCTTCTTTTGCTCAGCATATTTCTTGAGATCCATCCATGCGGCTGCATGTTTCAATAGTTCATTCTTCTAAATTGGCGAATGATTATTTCACACTGAAATGTCACTGTGGAAATAATCATTGAGTTGATACATTCACCTGTTGATGGAATTTTAGGTTTTTTCTAATAGATGATTACAAATAAAGCTGCCATAAATATTTACATACATATATACAGAGAGAGGGTAGGGGCAGGATTCCCTCTCTGGGAATCTTAAGCAAGCTCTACGCCTAGACCAGAGCTGAACATGGGGCTCCATGTTGCAACCCTGAGGTCATGACCTGAGCTGAAATCAAGACTTGGGTGCATAACCGACTGAGCCACCCAGGCCTCCCTCCCATAAACATTTCTATGCACGTTTTCTATGTCTTATGTTTTCATTTCACTTGGGAAAATACCCAAGGATGGAACTGCTGGGTAAGTGTATGTTTAATATTTTTAAGAAATCCCTAGGCTCTTCTCCAAAATAATGTCCGACTTATTCCTAGCAGCAATAGATGAATATTTCATTTGTTCTTCATACGCACCAGTGCTTGGTATTTTTAGTTTTATTTTAATAGTAATCACTGTAATGTCTGTGTCATGCTACTGATTTGCATTTCTCTGATGACTCATGATGCCAAGCATCTTTCATGTCCTTGGAGGCCATTCATAAGTTTTTTTGTGTGACGTGTCGTTCAGATCCTTTGCCTATTTTTAAATGCGCTGTCTTCTTAGTATTAAGTTATGAGGTTTTATTTTTTTATTTTTAATTTTTTAAATATTTCATTTATTTATTTGACAGAGAGATAGAGAGCACAAGTAGGAGGAGTGGTTGGCAGAGGGAGAGGGGGAAGCAGGCTCCCCACTGAGCAGGGAGCCAGATGGGGGACTTGATCCCAGGACCCTGGGATCATGACCTGAGCTGAAGGTAGATGCTTAACTGACTGAGCCACCCAGGTGCCCCATGATGTTTTAAAAATATATATATTGACATAGATATTTTGCCATATAATGTAAATATTTTCTCTCCATTTATACCTTACTTTTTTTTTTTTTTTTAAAGAGAGAGATCATCACAAGTAGGCAGAGAGGCAGGCAGAGAGAGAGAGAGGAGGAAGCAGGCTCCCTGCTGAGCAGAGAGCCCGATGCGGGACTCGATCCCAGGACCCTGAGATCACGACCTGAGCCGAAGGCAGAGGATTTAACCCACTGAGCCACCCAGGCGCCCCTATACCTTACTTTTAAAGTGTTACTTTACCATATCATCAAAGATGATGTATTCATTTTTTTCTTAAAGCTTTCTTATTTTCATTTGTTCAAAGAACAAGTTTTGAATTGATGATGTACAATTTATGAATTTTTAAAATACCCTCCACATTTTAAAAGCCTAATTAATTAATTAGTTTAAATTTTATTAGTTAATACGCAGTGTAATATTGGTTTTTGGAGTAGAATTCAGTGATTCATTACCCAGTGTTTATCACAATGTGTGCTCCTTAGTATCTGTCAGTGATCTAGTCCATCCCCAACCCCTTCCCACCATCAACCCCCAGTTTAATCTCTATTGTTAAGAGTCTCTTATGCTTTGTTTCCCCTCTCCTTTTCTTTCTTCCCCTCCTTCCCATATGTTCATCTGTTTTCTCTCTTAAGTTTTACATACGTGTGATCCTATGGTTTTTTTTCTCTGACTGACTTATTTCACTTAGCATAATGCTCTAGTTCCATCCATGTTGCAAATGGCAATATTTCATTCTTTTTGATGGCTGAGTGATATTCCATTATCTATACCTTTTTCATTGTATATAGATATATGTAATATATCTATATAGGTGTGTGTGTGTGTGTGTGTGTGTATCTCACATCTTCTTTATCCATTCACCAGCTGATGGACATTTTTCTTTTAGTTTTGTTGATTGTTTCCTTCACTGTGGAGAAGGTTTTTTTTATCTTGATGGGGTCCCAATAGTTCATTTTTGCTTTTGTTTCCCTTGCCCCCAGTGATTTGTCTAATAAGAAGTTCCTATGGCCGAGGTCAGAGAGGTTTTTGCTTTTGTGCTCCTCTAGGATTCTGATGGTTTCCTGTCTCACATTTAGGTCTTTCATCCATTTTGAGTTTATTATTGTGTATGGTGTGAGAAAGTTGTCCTGTTTCATTCTTTTCCATGTTACTGACCAGTTTCCCCAACACCATTTGTTGAAGAGACATTTTTCCATTGGATATTCTTTCCTGCTTCATTGAAGACTAGTTGACCATATAGCTATGAGTCTATTTCTGGGTTCTCTGTTCTGCTTCATTGATCTATGTGTGTTTTGTGCCAGTACCACACTGTTTTAGATGCTTACAGCTTTGTAGTATAGCTTGAAGTCTGGATTTATGACACATCCAGTTTTGTTTTCCATTTTCAGGATTGCTTTGTCTATTCTGGATCTTTTGAGGTTTCATGCACATTTTAGGGTTGATTGCTCTAGCTCTGTGAAAATGCTGGTAGTGTTTTGATAGGGATTGCATTAAATGTGTAGATTGCTTTGGGTAGTATAGACATTTTAACAATCTTTGTTCTTTCAGTCCATGAATATGGAATGTTTTTCCATTTCTTTGTGTCCTCTTCAATTTCTTTCCTAAGTTTTCTATAGTTTTTGGAGTACATATCTTATACCTCTTTAATTAGCTTTATTCCTGGGTATCTTATTGTTTTTGGTGCCATTGCAAAGATTTCTTTTTCTTGTGCTTTATTTTTGGTGTGTAGAAATCCAACAGATTTCTGCACATTGATTTTGTATCATGCAACTTTGCTGAATTCATGTATGAGTTCTAGCAATATTTTGGTGGAGTCTTTTCAGTTTTTTACAAGGAGCACCATGTCATCTGCAGATAATGGAAGTTTAATTTTTTTCCTTGCCGATTTGGATGCCTTTTCTTTTCTTTTTATTCTTTGATTACTGAGGCTAAGACTTCCAGGACTATGTTAAATAATAATGGTGAGAGTAGACATCCTTGTCTTGTGGCTGGCTGAGGAGAAATGCTCTCAGTTTTTCCCCATAGAGAATGGTAGAGCTGTGGGTCTTTCTTTCTTTCTTTTTCTTTTCTTTTCTTTTTAAAAAAATAACATAAAATATATTATTTGTTTCAAGGGTACAGGTCTGTGATTTATCAGTTTTACACAATTCACAGCACTCACCATAGTACATGCCCTCCCCAGTGTCCATCACCCAGACACCCCATTCCCTCTCACCCCCTCCCTTCAGAAACGCTCAGTTTGTTTCCTGAGATTAAGAGTCTCTTAGGATTTGTCTTCCTGTCTGGTTTTGTTTTGTTTCATTTTTCCCTCCCTTCCCCTATGACCCTCTGTCTTGTTTCTCAAATTCTCAAATTCCTCATATCAGTGAGATCATATGATAATTGTCTTTCTCTCATTGACTTATTTCTCTTAGCATAATACCTAGTTCCATCCAAGTCATTGCAAATGGCAAGATTCCAGGCTTTTTTGATGGCTGCATAATATTCCATTGTTTGTATATACCACATCTTCTTTATCCATTCATCTGTTGTGGACATCTAGGTTCTTTCCACAGTTTGGCTATTGTGGACATTGCCATTATAAACATTGGGGTGCAGGGGCCCCTTCGGATCACTACATTTGTGTCTTTAGGGTAAATACCCAGTAGTGCAATTGCTGGGTCATAGCGTAGGTCTATTTGAACTTTTTGAGGTACCTCCATACGTTTTCCAGAGTAGCTGCACCAGCTTGCCTTCGCTGTGGGTCTTTCATATATAGCCTTTACAATGTGGTATGTTCCATCTCTCCCTACTTTGTTAAGGGCTTTTACCAAGAAAGCTTGCTATATTTTATCACCTGCTTTTTTTTTGGCATCTATTGATGGTATCACATGGTTCTTACCCTTTCTCTTTTTAATGTATCATGTTGATTGATTTATGAATGTTGAACCACCCCTGCAGCCCAGGAGTAAATCCTGCTTGATTGTGGTGAATAATTCTTTTAATTTACTGTTGAATTTGATTAACTAGTATTTTACTAAGATATTTTGTATCCATGTTCATCAGGGGTATTGGCCTGTGATTCTCCTTTTTAGTGAGTTTTGTCTAGTTTTGGAATCAAGGTAATGTTGGCTTTGTAGAGTGAGTTTGGAAGTTTTCCTCCCATTAATATTTTTTTGGAACAGTTTGGGGAGAGTAGGTATTAACTCTTCTTTAAATGTCTGGTAGAGGGGCGCTCCTGGGTGGCTCAGTGGATTAAAGCCTCTGCCTTCAGCTCAGGTCATGATCTCAGGGTCCTGGGATCGAGCCCCGCATTGGTCTCTCTGCTTGTGGGGAGCCTGCTTCCTCCTCTCTCTCTGCCTGCCTCTCTGCCTACTTGTGATCTCTCTGTCAATTAAATAAATGAATAATCTTAAAAAAAATGTCTGGTAGAATTCCCCTAGGATGCTATCCAGCCCTGGACTTTTATTTACTGGGAGATTTTTGATTATTGATTCAATTTCTTTGCTAGTTATGGATCTGTTACAATTTTCTGTTTCAGTTGTGATAGTTTGTAGTTTTCTAGGAATTTGTCCATTTTTTCCATGTTGCCCAGTTTGTTGGTATTTAATTTTTCATGGTATTGTTTTATAATTGTTTGTATTTCTGTGGTGTTGATTGTTCTCTCCTCTTTCATTTGTGATTTTACCTGTTTGGATCCTTTCTCTTTTCCTTATCCTAGGTCTGTCTAGGGGTTTATCAATTTTGCCAATTCTTCCAAAAAACTAGCTCCTACTTTTGTTGATCTATTTTTTCTCCTCTGTCATTTATTTCTGCTCTAATCTTAATGATTTCCCTTCTGCTGTTTTTAGGCCACATTTTCTCTTCTTTTTTCGGTTCCTTTAGGATGTAAAGTTAGGTTGTGTATTTGAGATTTTTTTTTGCTTCTTGAGGAAGGCATGTATTGCAATATGCATCCCTCTTAGGACTGGCTTTGCTGTTTCCCAAAGCTTTTGGACTGTTGTGCTTTTTGGGTTTTTGTCTCTTTTTAAAGATTCATTTATTTATTAGAGAGAAAGAGAGAGTGTGAGAGCATGTGAGTTGGGGGAGGGGTGGAGGGAGAGGGAGAGAATCTCAGACAGACTTTCTGACACAGGGTCTGAGCACAGACCCTGATGTGAGTCTCAATCCCGAGACCCCGAGATCATGACTTGAGCTGAAACCAAGTGTCAGGTGCTCAAGAGAATGAACCACCCAGGTGCCCCTAGACTGTTGTGTTTTCACTTTCATTTGGTTCCATGTATTTTCTTATTTCTTCTTTAATTTCCTGTTTAATGTATTCATTCTTTAATGGAATATTCTTTAATTTCCATGTATTTGTGTTCTTTCCAAATTTTTCTTTCAGTTGACTTCAAGTTTCTTAGCGTTTGGTCTGAATATATGCATGGTATGACCTCAGTCTTTTTGTACTTATTGAGGGTTGATTTGTGATCCAGTATGTGGTCTGTTCTGGAGAACATTCCATGCGCACTCGAAAAGAATGTGTTTTGTGCTGCTTTAGGATGAAATGTTCAAATGTATCTGTTAAGTCCATTTGATCTAGTGTATCATTCAAAGCCACTCTTTCCTTGTTAGTCTTTTGCTTATATAATTGTCCATTAGTATAAGTGGGGTATTAATTAATTATTATTATCAATGGTTTCCTTTAAAATTGTTATTGGTTGATTTATGTAATTGGCTGCTCGCAAGTTGGTGGCATAAATATTTACAATTGTTAGATCTTTTTCCTCTTCTTCTTCAAGATTTTATTTATTTGACACAGAAAGAGAGATAGAAAGAGAGCACAGCCAAGAGTAGAGGGGAAGCAGCAGGCAGAGGGAGAGGGAGAAGTGGGCTCTTCACCACGCAGGGAGCCTGACATGGGGCTCGATCATAGGACCCTGGGATTGTGACCTGAGCTGAAGGCAGACACTTAAACAACTGAGCCACCCAGGCACCCCTTGTTAGATCTTCTTGATGGATAGACCCCTTAATTGTGATATAATGCCCTTCCTCATCTCTTGTTACAGTCTGGTTTAAAACCTAGTGTGTTTGATATAAGTATAATTACTCCAGCTTTTTTTTGATGTCCATTACCATGATAGATGGTTCTCCAACCCCTCACCTTCAATCTGCAGGTGTCTTTGAGTCTAAAATGAGTCCCTTGTAGGCAGCATATACATGGATCTTATTTTTTAATCCATTCTGAACCCTTGGTCTTTTGACTGGTGCACTACCCATTTATATTCAAAGTGCTTACTGAAAGATAGGAATTTAGTGCCCTTGTGTTAACTGTAGAGTTGGTGTTTCTGGTATTTTCTCTGGTCCTTTCTAGTCTTTGTTGCTTTTTTTTTTTTTAAGATTTTATTTATTTATTAGACAGAGATCACAGGTAGGCAGAGAGGCAGGCAGAGAGAGAGGAGGAAGCAGGCTCCTTGCTGAGCAGAGAGCCCAATGCGGGTCTAGATCCCAGGACCCTGAGATCATGACCTGAGCTGAAGACAGAGGCTTTAACCCACTGAGCCACCCAGGCACCCCTGTTTTTTGTTTTTTAATCCACTCAAGGAGTCCCCCTTAAAATTTCCCACAGGGCTGGTTTAGTTGTCAGGAACTCCTTTAGTTTTTGTTTTGCTGGGAAGCTCTTTATCTCTCCTATTCTGAACAACAGCCTTGCTGGATAAGAAATTCTTGGCTGCATGTTTTTCCCATTCAGTATGTTGAATATTTCCTTGAGGAATCTCCACACTGTTCTCCAAAGAGGCTGCACCAACTTGCATTCCCATCAACAGTGTAAGAGGGTTCCCCTTTCTCCACATCCTCTCCAACACATGTTGTTTCCTGTTTTGTTAATTTTGGCCATTCTAACTGGTGTAAGGTGATATCTCAATGTGGTTTTAATTTGAATCTCCCTGAGGGCTAATGATGATGAACATTTTTTCATGTGTCTGATAGCCATTTATATGTCTTGATTGGAGAAGTGTCAGTTCATATCTTCTTCCCATTTTTTGATATGTTTGCCTGTTTCGTGTGTGTTGAGTTTGAGGAGTTCATTGTAGATCCTGGATATCAACCTTTTGTAGATCCTGGATATCAACCTTTTGTCTGTACTGTCATTTGCAAATATCTTCTCCCATTCCGTGGGTTGCCTCTTTGTTTTTTTGACTGTTCCTTTTGCTGTGCAGAAGCTTTGATTTTGATGAAGTCCCAAAAGTTTATTATCGCTTTTGTTTCCTTTGCCTATGGAGGCATAGCTTGAAAGAAGTTGCTGTGGCTGATATAGAAGAGATTACTGCCTATGTTCTCCTCTAGGATTCTGATGGATTCCTGTCTCACGTTGAGGTCTTTTATCCATTTTGAATTTATCTTTGTGTGTGGTGTAAGAGAATGGTTGAGTTTCATTCTTCTACATATAGCTGTCCAGTTTTCCCAGCATAATTTATTGAAGACATGTCTTTTTTCCACTGTATATTTTTTCCTGTTTTGTTGAAGATTATTTGACCATAGAGTTGAGGGTTCATATCTGGGCTCTCTACTCTGTTCCACTGGTCTATGTGTCTGTTTTTATGCCAGTACCATGCTGTCTTGGTGATCACAGCTTGGTAATAAAGCTTGAAATCAGGTAACGTGATGCCCCCAGCTGTATTTTTGTTTTTCAACATTTCCGTAGCGATTCGGGGTCTCTTCTGATTCCATACAAATTTTAGGATTATTTGCTCCAGCTCTTTGAAGAATACCGGTGGAATTTTGATCGGAATGGCATTAAAAGTATAGATTGCTCTAGGCAGTATAGACATTTTAACAATGTTTATTCTTCCGATCCAAGAGCATGGAATGGTCTTCCATCTTTTTGTGTCTTCTTCAATTTCTTTCATGAGTGTTCTGTAGTTCCTCAAATACAGATCCTTTACCTCTTTGGTTAGGTTTATTCCCAGGTATCTTATGGTTCTTGGTGCTATAGTAAATGGAATCGATTCTCTAATTTCCCTTTCTGTATTTTCATTGTTAGTATATAAGAAAGCCACTGATTTCTGCACATTGACTTTGTATCCTGCCACATTGCTGAATTGCTGTATGAGTTCTAGTAGTTTGAGAGTGGAGTCTTTTGGGTTTTCCATATAAAGAATCATGTCATCTGCGAAGAGAGAGAGTTTGACTTCTTCATTGCCAATTTGGATACCTTTTATTTCTCTTTGTTGTCTGATTGATGTTGCTAGGACTTCTAATACTATGTTGAACAAGAGTGGTGAAAGTGGGCATCCTTGTCTTGTTCCTGACCTCAACGGGAAGGCTGCAAGCTTTTTCCCATTGAGGATTATATTTGCTGTGGGTCTTTCATAGATAGATTTGATGAGGTTCAGGAATGTTCCCTCTATCCCTATACTTTGAAGCGTTTTAATCAGGAATGGATGCTTGATTTTGTCAAATGCTTTTTCTGCATCAATTGAGAGGACCATGTGGTTCTTCTCTCACTCCTTTCTGGCCTACCAGGTTTTGGTGGACAGATCACCTATGAACCTGATCTGTCTTCCCTTGTAGGTTAAGGACTTTTTTTCCCTTGTTGCTTTCAGGATTCTTTCCTTGTATGTGTATTTTGTGAATTTGACTATGATATGCCTTGGCAACAAATGTTTTTTGTTGAATTTAATGGGTGTTCTCTTATTTCTCAGATTTTAACATATGTGTCCTCCAGATTAGGGAAGTTTTCAGCTATAATTTTTTAAAATGAAACTTCTGCCCCTTCTCTCTATTCATCTTCTGGGACTCCTATGATAGGAATATTATTACATTTTAATAAGTTCCTGAGTTCCCTAAGTCTATCTTCATGGTCCATTACCTTTCTTTCTCTCTTCTTTTCCACTTCATTATTTTCCATAATTTTATAGTCTATTTCACTGATTCACTCCTTTACTTTTTCCATCCTTGTTTTTATGGCCCCCACTTGGAATTGAATCTTGGTGATAACATTATTGATTTTGTCCTGTCTAGATTTTAGTTCTTTTATCTCTACAGTAAGGGATTCTCTAGTGTCTTCTATACTTTTTTCAAGGCCAGCTATATCCTTATAATTGTTTTAAATTCTAGTTTAGACATCTTATATTTGTATTGATTAAATCCCTGGTTGTGAGTACTTCCTCTTGTTCTTTCTTTTGTGGTGAATTTCTCCATCTTGTCATTTTGTCCAGAAAAGAAAAGAAGAAAGGAAACTAACAAACAAACAAATGAAACAACAACAACAACAAGAAACCAAAGAAACTAGATCCTGGGTGTGTTTGGCCTGTTTGTTTAAAGAATTTAGATCCTCAAATAAGAAACAAACAAAAAAATACAACAAAAGTAAAAGAAACAACAACAAAAAATTATATATATATATATATATATATATACACACACACACACATACATATACATATGTATACACACATACACAGAGACATATATTTAAATAAATTAATAAATGATTGAAAACAAGAAAATAACTGAAAAAACAATAATGAAAAACCAAGACTAAAAGTACAAAGGATGCTAGACACTACTTTCTTTAGAGCTGAAGCTTTGCAGCCCTCTATGATCAGTAAACTTTGTATGAGCTAGTTGTTTGTAGTGGTCTTCTGGGGGAGGGGCCTGTCGCACTAATTCTCAGGTGGCCTTGCCCTAATGGAAATGTACCTCCAGAATACAGGGAGGCAGAGGTTTAAGTGGCACCTGTTTGCTCCCTGAATGCTTTTCTGCATTGATGGGTGGCATGGATGTGACGGCCTCTAGCTCACCAGCCCCAGAGCTGAAGATCCACACCCCCCGCTCTTAAGTGATCCCTACAGATGAGCAGCTGTTGCTCTTGCCGCCCCAGTTTCTGTCAGAATTCTGTGTTCATCTTGCCTGTGTCTGAGTGGTTTTTGTTTTTTAATGTCAGGTGCGTGACTGAGTTTCAAAACTACAAATTTTAGGGACTCCTGTGTCATGAACCTGCGCTATTTCTCCCTGGGAAAGTCGCCCCGTGCTTCTGCCTTTTGCGGGCCGGTCCCAGGAATGTAGTCACAGGAACTTGCAGCGGTTGCAGTTTATGGCAATATGGAGCAGAAAGCCAGTAATGCACTCCCTGTTCTCAGCTGGTTTGGGGAACAGTGCAGCACTTAGGTGCTGCCCATTCTTCTGCTGACCCTGGGGATGCTCAGACCATGATGTCACACCTGGGATTCTACCCTGCTTTGCCACCTGAGCACCTTTAAGCCAGGAATGTCCCTCACTGTAACAGAATTCTTCAAGTTCTGATTTTGTGCTCTGATGCTTATAATATTTTGCCATAGCGTCCACAGTCTGGCTTTATCTCCAAGGCCATATCCACAGCAATATCTCCCTGAATTCAAGTCTCTACACCTCTTGCCTTCCAAAATGTGGTCAGCTTTTTACCTGTAGGCTTGTAGCTTTTGTTCTCTCAAACCTCCAATTGATTTCTTGGGTGTTCAGAATGATTTGATAACTACTTAGCTGTATTCAAGGGAGGAGACAATCTTAGGGTCCCCCTAATCCTCTGCTATCTTAACGCCTCCCCTTTAATCATTTTTAATCCTTTCTTAGAAATCTTTGCCTTACCCAAGTTTGCAAAGATTTTTGCTTTATGTTTTCTTCTAGAAGAGTTGTAGTTTTAGCTTTAAATTTAGGACTGAAAAAAAATTTAGGTGTATAATCCTTTTCTTGTAGTTGGTGTGATTTGAGGGAGGTGAGAGTTCATTATTTTCCATGTGGATTTAGTATAGTTTCTGTGCCATTTATTTTGAACAGGCTATACTTTCTCCATTGAACTGGCAGCTTTGTCCAAAACCAATTGCATCGTGTGTGTGTGTGTGTGTGTGTGTGTGTGCGCGCGCGTGTGTGTGTATAATCTTGAATTCTGGACTCTTTTCTGTTCATTTGCCTGTATGTCTCTTCCTGTGCCAATACTACACTATCTGAATTTGTGTAGCTTCATAGGAAACCTGGAAATCAGATAGTGTAATTTTTTTCATCATTGCTTTTGTTATAATAGGTACTTTGTCTTTTCATTTGAATTTCTTAACCAGCCTGTCAGTTTCTACAAAAAAGCTTACTGGGATTTTGTTTGGTATTAATTAAATGTGTAGCTTGTGCTGTTTAATATGCTAACCATTAGCAACATGTGCCTATTCAAATTAAAGTTAAAATTAACTAAAACAAAATAAAATAACAATTTCTCAGTCACACCTCATTTCCAGTGCTAAATCACCTCATGTGATTAATGGCTTCTGTATTGGAAAACCTACATAAAGAACATTTCCATTATGGCAGGTAGTTTTATTGAGCAGTGCTGCTATAGATCAATTTGGAGAGAATTGACTTAACAGTCAGTGGTATTGACTGCCTCAGTAATGATAGGGCATTTAAAAAAATTTGTTTAGGTCACTTGTAATATATCATAGCTTTCAGCATACATATCTTTGCATATATTTTATGAAATTTATCCTTCTGTATTTTATGTTTTTGGATACTATTAAAATATTAAATAATATTGGGGCATGTGGATGGTTCATTTGGTTAATTGTAGCTGTCTCTCATTTTTGGCTCAGGTCATGATCTCAGGGTAGTGAGATTGAGCCCTGCATCAGGCTTTGCATTGGGCATGGAGCCGGCTTATGATTCTCTTTCTCCCACTCCCTCTAACCTTTACCTCATTCCTCTCTTTTTCTCTCTCCCTCCCTTTACAAAAAACATTAAATAGTATTTAACTAAATATTTGCCAATTTTTATTGCCAATACATAGATTGTACAATTTATTTTTGTATTTTGACATTTTTTAAAAAGATTTTATTTATTTATTTGACAGAGAGAAATCACAAGTAGATGGAGAGGCAGGCAGAGAGAGAGGAGGAAGCAGGCTCCCCACTGAGCAGAGAGCCCGATGCGGGGCTTGATCCCAGGACCCTGAGATCATGACCTGAGCCGAAGGCAGAGGCTTTAACCCACTGCCACCCAGGTGCCCCCTATTTTGACCTTTTATCTGTGATCTCAGTTAGTCCCCTTACTACTTCTGATAGACTTTTTTTGATTTTTAAAAATATTCTATGTATACAATCTTGCTGTCTGTGAGTAAACAGTTTTATTCTTTCACTGTCTAGGGCCTCAAGTAGAACATTTAGTCAAAGAGCAAGAGTAGACAATTTTATTGACCTTTTCAAATAATCAGTATTTAGTTTAATTGATTATATTTATTGCTTGTATTCTATTTCATCTATTTCCACTTTTTTTTTTAAATTTTTTTATTTTTTATAAACATATATTTTTATCCCCAGGGGTACAGGTCTGTGAATCACCAGGTTTACACACTTCACAGCACTCACCAAATCACATACCCTCCCCAATGTCCATAATCCCACCCCCTTCTCCCAAACCCCCTCCCC
>NC_081566.1:3744369-3771716 GCF_022355385.1 Mustela nigripes
TACAATTGCATCCAAAACCATAAGATACCTAGGAATAAACCTAACCAAAGAGACACAGAATCTATTTCCACTTTTTATAATTTCTTTATTTCTGCTTAGTTTGGATGCTATTCTCTTTCTATCTTCTTAAGGTTGAAGCTCAAGATCATTGGTTTTAAACCATTTTTATTTGATAATAGTAATATTTAAAAGTTATAAGTTTCCCCTCTAAGTATTTAATTAGTTATGTACTACAAATTTTAATATGCTGTGCTTTTATTTCATCCGGTTTAAAATATGTTTAAATTTCTTCGTGACTTCATTTTTGACTGATAGTATTTAGAAATATGCTGTTTAATTCCCAATTAATTTTAATTAAATAAATTTTGACATTTTCCAAATAACTTTCTGATATGATTTTTATTCCTTTTAAATTCATAGATATTTGCTTATTTATAAGCACGTATGGTCCATTTTGATTAATGACCTATGTACATTTGGAAAGGATGTATATTCTACGTTGTTGTTGAATGGCTTGTTCTATAGAAGTTTTATAGACATCTTCACATATTCTTTTTATTTACTCATTATCTTCACATTTTATTTTACATCCTTGTGCATTTTTTACATTCTTATAAGAGCTATTTTAGCCTAACCTGTGAATTCCACTGTTTCTGAGTGAGATGCTAATGACTGATTTTCCTCTGTCCTGATTGTGGTCACATAGTCCTTCTTCATTGTGTATCTAGTGATTTTTGTTTGAATACTGGATATTTTGAGTTTTACTTTGTAGAGTCCTGAGTTTTACAGTATTTTGTAAAATGTGTTGGACTTTATTTTAGTGGATAGTTAGATTATTTGTAGATCAGTTTGATGTTTTGAAGCTCATTTTTAGTTTTTTTAAAAAGTTGGTCTGAAGTAACCTGTACTGAAGTTTGACCCTTTTGGTGCCTTGAATTCAACAGGTCTCTAGCTGGTGGGAATGTAAATGATTCTCAGCCCTGTGTAAGTTCTTGGAATTGTTTGGGTTAGAGCTCTGTGAAAGTTGTTTTCTTCTCAACTACATGGAATCTTACATTATGCATGTGTGCATTCAAAGACTCGAAGGGACCTGTAAACACATTTCTAGAGCTCTTTCTATTCATAGCTCCCTTTTATCTGGTACACTACCCTGTATTTTACAGCTGTCTTGGCCCCCTTGAAATCCAATCTGTGTCTTCTCAAGTATGTCTGATGGCTGGGATCTCTTTGGAGTTTTCCTTCTTGCACTAGAGTCTAGTAATTTTTTCCAGTCAGAAATTGGTTAATTGTAGAGCTTATATGTTTGTTTCTCTTCTCAAATATCACAGTCCTGTGCAACCTGTTGTTTCCTGTCTGAAACAGAAATTAATGAGTTCCTTAGCTTAACTGAAAGTAATTAATGTATCTTTTTTATTCTTAGAGCTTTGTCAGTCTATTCAATTGTTCGAGTTACAAGAGTAGTTGACTTTTTCAAACATTGAAAGACCCAAATCCCTACCTTCTCTCTAATCCTTGCATTTCTGCTTGTAAAATGATAAATTTCGTGTGTCAACTCATCTCTTAAATACCCAACTTTAAACAGCCAGGTGCAATCAAGATGAATTAAACCCTGACTCTTTCCAATAGCTTTTCCTTTCAGTAGGCACTTAGTCTGCCTTACAAGTCATCACAGGAAGCAGGCTTACAAAATATATATCTCTTATATGATATGAATCTTGATCTTTTGAACTTGCTACATATGTTTCCCTCCTTGGTAAGCCAGGTTTTCATTACTGCAGCTCTCGTCTTCAAAGTACCACTGTTTTTACTAATATACAGAAACAAGTACGGTGATATATGCAATGGTGCAAACAGTAGAAAGGTCCATCCTGTGTGATTTCTCAGAGTAGTGTGATGCTTCCTGTCTATGACATCATTCAGCTACGCAGATACTTGTATTTGTTATCCTTAGGGATTTAGGAACTTATTATGGTTAGATCTATCAAGTGGAAGGTGATATAGCAGGCAGATGCATATGTTAGAAATTACATAGACTAAGCCTGGGAGTGGCAAATACCATTTCTGCTCACATGTCCACTATCTGGAACTCAGTCACAGGCAAATTATAGGAGGATTGTAACTCAATTTTAACGGATATTTAGAAATATAGTCAAACTATGTGCCAAGGAAGAAGAAGGAAATGGATTTAAGTAGACAAATAGTAGAGAGACTTAAATATATATGGATTATTTTTCTTTTGTTTCTTCATACCTTTGTCCATTTTGCAATACAAAATCTTAGTGAAGGAACCACTCTGTACCTAAATTTTCTTATGTTTGGAGTAATTCTCCTTTTCCTCCCTTATTTTTTTCCTATCTTCACCCTCTTTTTTTCCTTTCCCTTCCCTCCACAAATATTAAATCTTTCAAGTACTTTGCTAGATTCTGGGGATATATTGGTAGACAACATTGAGTCTCTGCTGTTACAGCAACAGTAATTTTTGTAATTTTTTAAAAACAGTAATTTTTTCCAGTATTGTATGCAATAATTTTACCTGATGGCTTTGAAAATGAAAACTGGGTTATTTAGAATTGTTGGAAGTAACAATAAAATAATGTTAATGGAAACTTAGAGGAAAAAAAGATGAAACTATTCTTGTTCATCACTGATGGCTTTCAGAAATAACATATTCCGTAATCCTTGCCAAATAGAAACAACATTTACTTCAAACTCCCCCAAATCCCACCAAAACCCCAAACAACAAAAATACATTAACTGAAGTACATCTGGTTTCCTAAGTCTGTTTTTAATTATGCAGTATACACGTTTATACTAAGCTCTTCATTGATTTTGTTTTTCATTGCTATTGTTTTAGTGTACACTATGTTCCAGATTACTTTTCTGGCAACTGCTAAGGTGGTTCTTGGCTTGGTTTTTTCCCCATTTCTTAATTAGATGAAACAATACACTACTCAAATTTAGTTGCATATATAAGTGAAAGAAATGGCAGTGCTCTTATAGGGAAATCATTGCATTGACAACAAACCTAGGTAATTTGATAGAATGGTATATTTCTTTTTTGAAATTTGTATTTCAATTCTTTTCGGAAGCTAAGGAAATTAATATGCTTATTTTTGCTCTCATTTATTCCTTTAATAAATAAACATTCATTGATTGCTCACTCTGGCACTTCTATGAATTGCTTGGAGTATGTAGAGTAGTCTTTATTCTAGAAGAGATCATGATCTAGTGAGTGATACAGACAAATAATCAGATCCCTAGTTTCATATGAGAATTATGATTTTAGTGTATGTGGAGAGCCTGAAGGCACAGAGAAATGGTTCCAAACTTTTGCATGTGGGATCCTGATTAAGGTCTTGCAGGACAGGTCTGTAAGATATTTTGAAGGATGGGTAGGAGTTATCTGCTGGGAACATGGTGGAGTAAGAGGAGCTTAAGCTCATCTCGTCCCATGGATATAACTGGATAACACTGACATCAGCCTAAATAACCCAGAAAACAACCTGAGCACTGGCAGAACAAACTTCACAACTAAAGCTAAAGAGGCCACTCCAAAGAAAGTAGGAAGGGTGATGACATGGTCTGGGAAAAAAGCAGACCATGTCCATCCACAGTAGGGAGGGAGCTGGTGGCATGGAAAAAAGCAGCAAACAGACTTTTATGCTGGGGAGCCCACAAATGGGGAGGATGAATCCCATAATATTTGCCTTCGAAAAGAGAGGGGCCAGATGTCATGAGTTCTTACAACCAGCAAGACGTAAATCCTGGAATTTAAAAATTGGCAGGCTGAGCTCTGGGAGAGCCTAGAGGGCATTAGGAAGGAGAGTGCTCACCCTTAAAGACACAGCATGGCAAACAGTCTATGCAGATATACTGTGGAACCAGCAATTTGAAAAACAGGGGCAGATGGTGAGGAGACTTATTTTTTTCCTTTAAGAGCATGGCTCAGAGAGACAGGGATCATGGGGAGGCCCCTCCAAGAACAAAGGGGTTGGCAGGTGCCATTTCCCTTCCGTACCCACCAGCATTAAAAAAAAAACAAAAATGAGCCACCTGTGGGAACCAGCACAACCTCAACACTCCTTATCTAACTTGCTTGCACCAAGCCCTGTCCCACTGTGTTTCAGTGGATCTTCCCTTTCCAGTCATGCTGGCCTTAGTCCCAGCACTGCAGGTCCCCTCCCTTGGAAAATCAGTGCAAATCCTGCAAACGCTATCCCCCTACCTGTGTGTTTTGTGGGACCTCAGTTCTGGCAGCTGAAGAAGGTCTTGTTTAGCAGAGAGAACTCTGCACATCTTGTTAAAACATGCCCTACCCCTGCTAGGGACCAAACACTGCCCACAATAAGCACAGAGAGCCTCTGCAGAAAACTGGGCTGCGAGAACAAGGCCAAGACTCACCAGCAGAGCACACTTAACACTCACACTCAGAGGAGACAGTCCCTGAAGTGCCCTAGTGAATAGGGGACACTACACTGCAGAGCACTTGAGGACCTCTTCATAAATTGCTATCCTCAAGAGCAAGAGAAGTAGCTGACCTTCCCAACAGACAAAACAAGACACAGGAAGTCAGACAAAATGAGAAGACTGAGAAATGTCTCCCAAATGAAAGAACAGGACCAAACTACAGCAAGAGACCAAAGAGAAACAGATAAAAGCAATATGCCTGATAGAGAATTTAAAGTAATGGTCATAGAAGATAGTCATTGGACTTGAGAAAAGAGTGGAGACATCAGTGAGATCCTTAACACACAGATAAAAAAAAGAACCAACCAGAGATCTGGAACATAATAAACGAAATTAAAAAATATACTTGATGGAATAAATAGGCTAGGTGAAGCAGAAAAATTAATAAATGACCTGGAAGACAGGTAATGGGGAGTAATCAAGTTGAGCAAAGGAGAGGAAAGAAAATCATGCAAATTGAGAATAGTCTTACGGAACTCAGTGACTTCGTCAAGCATAATAACATTTGCATATAAAGATCTTAGAAGAAGAGAGAGAAAAGGGGGCAGAAAATTTATTTGAAGAAACAATAGCTGAATATATCCCTAATCTGGGGAAGGAAGCAGATATCCAGATATGGGAGGCACAGAGATCCTCCCAAAAATTCAACCCAAGGAGGTCCACAAAGAGACACGTAGTTGTGAAAATGGAAAAAAGTAGCAATAAAGAACAAATTTTGATAACAGCAGGAAAAGACAGTTACATACAATGGGAACCTCCATAAGGCCATCAGTGGATTTTTCAACAGAAACTTTACAGACCGGAAAGGAATGACATAATATATTCAGAGTGCTGAAAGGGAAAAAATCTGCTGCCAAAAAAAATTACAAATTCTATGAGGCCAGTATCACCCTGATACCAAAACCAGATAAAGACACAACAAAAAAAGAGACCTATAGACCGATATCTCTCATGGAATTAGATGCACATATCTTTAACGCAATATTAGCAAACCAAATCCAAAAATATATTTAAAAAATCATATATCACAATCAAGTGGGATTTACTGCAGAATGCAAAGGAGGCTCAATATTTATAAAACAATGTGACATGTCACTTCAAGAAGAGAAAAGATAAAAACCATATGACTATTTCAGCATTTGACAAAAATATAACATCCATTCAAGATAAAAACCCTCTGTAAAGTAGAGTCTAGAGGGAACATACCTCAACACAATAAAGCCCTTATATGAAAAATGCACAGTTAATATTATACTCAGTGGTGAAAAGCAGAGCTTTTCCCCTAAGGTCAGGAACAAGGCAAGGATGTCCACTCTCATTCAGCATGGTACTGGAAGTCCTCAACAGCAACCAGACAATATAAAGAAATAAAAGGCACCTGCATTAGTAAGGAAGAAGCAAAACTGTCATTTTACAGATTACATGATACTAAAGACTCCGCAAAAATAAAAAAACAAACAAACAAACAAAAACTAGAACTGATGCATGAATTCAGTAAAGTTGCAGGGTATGAGATCAATGTACCATAATCTATTGCATCCCTATACACTAAGTGAAGCAGCAGAAAGTGAAATTAAGAAAACAATCCCATTCACAGTTGCACCAGAAACAATAAAATATTTAGGAATAAACTTAACCAGCGAGGTAAAGGACATGTATTCTGAAGGACCTGTACTCTGACACCTGTACACTGCTGAAAGAAATTTAAGATGAAGCAAGGAAATAAACATTCTGTGCTAATGGTTTAGAAGAACAAATATTGTTAAAATGTTCATACTACCCAGAGCAATCTACAGATTTAATTCAAATCCTTATCAAAATAAAAGCATTTTTTTCATAGAACTAGAACTAACAATCCTAAAATTTATATAGAATCACAAAAGAATAGCCAAAGCAATCTTGAAAAAGAAAAACAAAATTGGAGGGACCACAATTCCAGATTTCAAGTTATAGTACAAAGAGTAATTAAAAGAGTATGGTACTGGCATAAAAGCAGACACATAGATTAATGTGGTAGAACAGAAAACTCAGAAACAAATCTACAATTTTATGGTCAGTTAATCTTTGATAAAGGAGAAATGAATATACAATCAGAAAAAGACAGTTTCTTCAACAGATGGTGTTAGGACAGCCACATGCAAAAGAATGAAGCTGGACCATTTTCTTTCACCATACACGAAAATAAATTCCAAAAGGTTTAAAGACTTGAAACGGTAAAAATCCTTGAAGGGAGCACAGGCAGTGATCTCTCTGACATTGACTGTCAGAGTCAAATTTTTGATATGTCTCCTGAGGCAAGGGGTAGAAATACAAAAATAAACTCTTAGTACTGTAACAAAGTAAAATTTCTGCACAACAAAGGAGATAATCAACAAAACTAAAAATAAGGCTAGTGAATGGGAGAGGATATTTGCAAATGACATATCTGATAAAGGGTTAGTATCCAAAATATATAAAGAACTGATACAACTCAATACCCAGAAAACAAATAATCCAATTAAAAAATGGACAAAAGACATGAACAGACAGTTCTCCAAAGAAGATATACAAATGGCCAACAGACACAGGAAAAGATATTCAACATCATTCATCATCAGGGAAATGAAAATTACAATGAGTTATCACCTCGCACCTGTCAGAATGGCTAAAATCACAAAGAAGAAACAAGTGTCAGTGAGGATATGGAGAAAAGGAACTCTTGTGCACTGTTTTTGGGAATACAAACTGGTGCAGCCATTGTGAAAAATAGCATAAATTTTCCTCAAAAAATTAAAATAGAACCACACCAAGATATAGTAATTTCACTACTCAGTACTTATCCTCCCCAAAGATGAAAACATTACTTTAAAGGGATACATGATTTGTGAAGTTATTTCCAACAACTAAACTATGGAAGCAACCCAAGTGTCCACTGATAGATGAATGGATAAAGAAGATGTGGTGTATATACAATGGGGTATTAACCAGTTATAAAAAGGAATGCAATCTTGACACTTGTAATAACATGGATAGAGGTAGAGTATAATGCTGAGTGATCAAGTCAGGCAGGGAAACACAAATGCCATACAATCACACTCATATGTGGAATAAGGAACAAAACAAAGGAGCAAAGGAAAAAGAGAGAGAAACCAAGAACCAGACTCTTATCTATAGAAAACAAGCTGATGGTTTCCAGAGGGAAAGTCGGTGGAGGGATGAGTGAAATAGGGTATGGGTATTAAAGAGCATGCTTGTCATGATGAAAATAAAATGATGAAAAAAAGGAAGAATGAGTCCCCCCTCCCCCTTTTTAAAGATTTTATTTATTCATTTGACAGGCGGAGATCACAAGTAGGCAGAGAGGCAGGCAGAGAGAGAGGGGGAAGCAAGCTCCCCGCTGAGCAGAGAGCCCGATGTGGGGCTCGATCCCAGGACGCTGGGATCATGACCTGAGCCGAAGGCAGAGGCTTTAACCCACTGAGCCACCCGGGCGCCCCTGTGCTCCATCTTTTTATCCTTGCCTCCCCTAACCCCTGCAACCACTAAGCTTTTTACTGTCTCCATTTTTTTGTGTTTTGTGTTTTGCCTTTTCTAGAATAAACTTTGTAGCTTTTTCAGATTGACCTCTTTCACTTAGCAATATGAATTTAAAGTTCCTCCCTGTCTTTTTATGGCTTGATAGCTCGTTTCTTTTCAGCACTGAATAATGTTCCATTGTCCGGTTGTGCTCCAGTTGTATTTATCTGTTTATGTAAAGAAGGACATCTTGGTTGCTTCCCAGTTATAAGTAAATCTGCTGTAAACATCTGTGTGCAAATTTTTGTGTGGATATGTTTTCAATTCCTTTGAGTAAATACCAAAGAGTACAATTAACTGTATCACGTGGTAAGAGTATATTTAATTTTATAAGACACTGTTTTCCAAAACGTCTGTACTGTCTTGCATTCTCAGTAACAATGAATGGGTCTTCTTGGTACTCCATAACCTTGCTGCCTTTGATGTTGTCAGTTTTGGACTTTGGCAATTTTAATAGGTGTTCAGTGATATCTCACCATTATTTTAATTTGCAGTTCCCTATTGAACAATAATGTGGAACACCTCTTCTTTCTTTTTTTTTTTTCTTTAAGATTTTATTTATTTATTTGACAGACTGAGATCACAAGTAGGCAGAGAGGCAGGCGGGGTGAGGGAGCAGGCTCCCTGCTGAGCAGAGAGCCCATTGCGGGGCTTGATCCCAGAACCCTGGGATCATGACTTGAGCCAAAGGCAAAGGCTTTAACCCACTGAGCCACCCAGGCCCCCCTGGAACACCTTTTCATATACATACTTAACCATCTGTACATCTTTTTTAGCGAGGTGCCTGCTCAGATGTTTTACCCGTTTTTAAATCAGGTTGTTTGTTTTCTACCCTGTCTGAGGCACAAAGGGATTTTTTTCTCAGATATTCACTGTGAGAACCTGGGTGAGCTCCTGGAGACCAAACCCATAAGAAAATGGATGCTCCCTATGACTTGGACCTCCTAGACTTTTTAATTTACTGAGTTTCTAGAAATTCATCAGTTACAGTTTAGATTTTCCTGCTCAGGCACTGGTTCCCATAGGAATTCTTGCTTGTGTGTTTCGGCTTCCATAAATTGTGATTCCCTGAATTTACCTATCTGCCTATCCAAATTTGGGGAGCAGTGGTTTGTCCTGTAACCATACTTCTTTGAAGAATCTAAGAAGGATTGTTGATTCTTTCAGTTGTCCGCTTGTTAAGACATGGGCAACTTCAACTCTTATTATATGTTACACCAGAAAGTGGAAGTTCTGTTACTTAATTTTAAAACACAGGTTTATTATTTTCTCATTGTATCGATGAATTAAAGTGAACATATAACTTATTCTTCTGTAGGAAGTCTTTCGAGAGTTAAAGAGGATGCAGTTAATAATTATCTCAGACATCAAATATAAACTGTGACGACGATTACCCTATTGATGTGGTTACACCTGATGAGAAAATTAAAGATTTTATTTATTTAGTTGTCAGAGAGAGAGAGAAAAAAGGCACAAGCACTGGGAATGACAGGCAGAGGGAGAAGTAGGTTCCCTGCTGAGCAAGAAGCCCAATGTGTGTCTCCATCCCAGGACCTGGGATCATGACCTGAGCCAATGGCAGAGGCTTAACCAACTGCGCCACCCTGTCATCACCTGATGAGGAAACTAATGTCTTGGAACTAATAAGGGGTACTGATGGGTTTGAACCCAAGCAGTCTGATCCTTGAGTGAGTGCTGTTAGTCTCTATGCTATGTCAGAATCAGTTTGGACGTGCCTTATATGTCTTTTCAAGGACATTGTTGGGATTTATTAGCACTCATCATTATGGTCATTCTTTACTAAGAAACATAATTGAAACACAGTATCACACATTATTTATTAGCTCTTGGTTTATTTTTATTTTTATTTTCCTTTTAGTTGGAGGACAAGAATTTTATTAAATTACTCTTATTATTGTATATAACCTCTTCTAGATCTGGAAGTTGTTTTCTTTTTCAGAATTCTGGACTCAAAAGAGACATCCAGTTAATCTTTTGGTTCTATATGTGGATGATGTAACTGACTTGCCAAATAACAGACCTCATCACTTGTAGAATCTAGCTGAGATTGGGTGGCAGAAAAATATAGGGATTAAAAATGGAATTAGGTTGCCTGGATTCCACACCCTACAGGCTGTGCTTTTAGGGAAGCATGTTTTCCTCTCTAAATCTCATTTTCCTGATCCACATTATTGAGAAAATAGCAGTACCCATTTCATGGAGTTGTTTCAAGTCTATTCCCAGTACTTGTTTCAAGTCAGGACTCAATACATGGTCTCTATTATTATCTTTATCTGAGTCTCTAGGTTACTAGTGAAGTGCTTTTTAAAACATGTTTCCTTTGAATCGCTTAGGCAATGGCTTTTTGAGATTTGTCAGTGTAGGTCTCCAGTATGCCAGCAGGAGTTCTTTGATTATTTTAAGCTGCCTATTTGTATAATTAACATGAAAAGAAAATAATCTTCCTTGCTATTTCTGGTATACCATCAATCATAGATTTCTCTGCCTTTGTAGAAATAAAGTAGTAAAGAAAATACTTTTAAAATTTAACTTTTATTTATATTAATATTATAAACATATGCAGCTTAAAAATCAGTCCCAAAGGCTTTTCTTTTTTTCTTTCTTTCTTTTTTTAATAAGATTTTATTTATTTATTTGACAGACAGAGATCACAAGTATGCAGAGAAGCAGGCAGAGAGAGAGGAGGAAGCAGGCTCCCTGCCGAGCAGAGAGCCTGATGCAGGGCTTGATCCCAGGACCCTGAGATCGTAACCCACACCTAAGGCAGAGGCTTTAACCCACTGAGCCACCCAGGTGCCCCAGTCCCAAAGGCTTTTAACAAAAACTGTCTGTCCCTTGCCCATTCCTCCTGACTCTTGATTACTAATTTCCAGAGGCTATCACTTTCAGCTTTCTTTTGGTGTTTACTTTCATATTTCTATGTAAATTGTTCATACTACTATTTCTTGATTTTTTATCTTTAGATTTTCACTTTTGACTTCCTACTGTAGAGAAGAATTTAGCTGTCTTTTTTCTCCCATAACCACATATACTAACCTTACATATATACATGGACCCTCCTGTGTTCTACTAATATAATTACATTATATTTAAATAATTATAATTCTGAAAATATCATTTGCAGCTGAGCCCTGTGTAAATTTTGATTACATTTCCTTTCTTATATGATATTGCTGTCTTTGAGGTTGATAGCTTGTCTTTTTGTTTGTTTGCATAATCTTCTAAATATCCATCACCAGTGCATTCCCAGCCTCTCCTCTAGGAGTTGAAATCTCTTAATACCTTAAAAAATCTTAGGCATTAGGTGTTCTAGCACTTTCATTTTTTTTTTTTTTCTTAGTGGGGAAATACATCTCTTCAGTAATCTGTGTCTTCTCATTCAAATAGATATTGACTCTTCTGGCCTAGTACTGGGATCTACACCATCCTGGAAATACCCCCCCCCCCTTTTATTTGTTATATTAAACTTTTTCTTCCTGTATCTCTTATTTACTTCTTTGTTAGTTTGCTTTCCTTGTTTGATGGAACCCATCTGTTAGTAGTTTCCAAAGAAAGAGAAAAGGAGGTAGAATATTTTGAGATTTTGCAGGTCTGAAAATATCATTTTCTACTGACACATTTATCGATAGTTTTGAATTCTAGGCTAGAAATAATGTTTTCCCTCAGAATTTTGAAAACAGCAATCTATTCAATTTTAGTTTCCAGTTTGTTGCTGGGAAGGATTTCCAAACCTTTTTTTGTCACTTTCTTTTCTTAACTTCTTCGGGAGCTTATTAGGATTTTTGATTTGTTCACAGTGTTTTGAAATCTTATACTGCTATGCCATATTGTGTGTCTGCTTCATATTATGTTGGACACTTGATGGGTTTATTCAATACATAATCTTTCACTTATAGAATATTTTCTTTACTAGTATGCCCCCCAACTATTTCTGTTTCATCTTTTCTGTTTTCATAGAATGCCAATTATTCAGAAATTGTATCTTCTAAATCATTTTTCTAGTGTTTTTTTTTTAAATATTTTATTTATTTATTTGACAGATAGAGATTACAAGTAGGCAGAGAGGCAGGCAGAGAGAGAGAGGAGGAAGCAGGCTCCCTTCCAAGCAGAGAGCCCAATGTGGGGCTTGATCCCAGGACCCTGGGACCATGACCTGAGCTGAAGGCAGAGGCTTTAACCCACTGAGCCACCCAGGAGTCCCTCTAGTTATTTTTTTTTTTTTAAGATTTATTTATTTGAGAGAAAGAGAGAGTGAGATAGAAAGCAGGGGATGGGGAGAGGGACAGGGAGAAACAGAATCTCAAGTAGACTCTGCACTGGGTACAGAGCCCAACACAGGGCTGGATCTCACAACTCCAAGGTCATGACCTGAGCCAAAACCAAAAGTTGGATGCTTAACCAAATGAACTACCCAGGTGCCCCTATTTGTCTAGCTTATTTAAGCAAGTTTTCCTTTTCTATTATTTACTTCTATTTCTTTTATCTTTTTTTTTTTTTAAAGACTTATTTATTTATTTATTTGACAGAGAGCGATCACAAGTAGACAGAGAGGCAGGCAGAGAGAGAGAGGAAGGGAAGCACGCTCCCCGCCGAGCAGAGAGCGCTGTGTGGGACTCGATCCCAGGACCCTGAGATCATGACCTGAGCCGAAGGCAGCGGCTTAACCCACTGAGCCACCCAGGCGCCCCACTTCTATTTCTTTTGTTTTGCAGAAGAGTTTCTAACTTTGTACCCTGACCATTCTACTAATATTTTTTAAAAAATTTCTACTCTCGTATTTTGTTAGTGAGAATTCCTTTTGTTTGAATGTTTCCTTTTATGACATTCTTTTCTTGTTCTATGGATGCAGTGACCTCTCGTTTCTCTCTGAGGATATTAATAAAAATAATAAAGTTTTCTTCTATGTTTTGTATTATCTTTGTTTCTTCAGTTCTGTTTTACAATATTTATTTGTTTTTGTCTCAGAGACTCTCCTTGGCTATCCATTCAAATTTCAAATAATTTTTTAAATTTTTATTTTTTATTGAAGTGTAGTTGACACACAATATTGTATTAGCTTCAGGTATACAACATAGTCCTTCTACAATTATATACATCTCAGTATGCTAAAATAAATAAGTCACGTATAGGGAATATAGTCAATGATATTTATATTATATTAATATAATAATAATTTTGCATGATAACAATTGGCAAACCTATACTTACTGATTTATATTTAAAAGTGAAATACTAACAGGAAACTCTATGTGGGTGTGCTTGACTAAATGAGTTACAGGCTACACAGTAGGATGATTTATTGGACTGTCTTAATTGGAGTTCCTCTGAATTTTAATATCTGTGTTTTCCTCTAATAATGGTTAATAAACCCAGACAGAATTTTTGCAATCTCCTGCTCGGGAGGTTAAATTCTACCAGCCAGCGTTTTCTTAAACTGGACTGGGCAGAGAGGTCTTGCTGTTCAGTATGTGGGATTTCATAATCACCCTCTTTTAAAACCTGATGCCCTCTGACTGGGCCAGGTGCCCATGAGGGCAGTTTTCCATAGTTCTGTGTTTCCAGAGAATAGACTCTGCGCTCTCCTGCTAGGTGGAGCTGGGGCGGCTCCCAGCGATGTTATCCATGGAAATCTCACTGCTTTCACCCAGCGATCTTGTTGTCAACCTCAACTGCCCCCACTACCGCCCATTATCGTCAGAGCTATTGGTGTTCCTGAACCTTTCCGAGAGGCTGTGATGGAAATGACCCCGCTTCTGGGCTTTGGCTGTTGGCTTTTTTGAATGCAGTTTTCCTCTCCTTAGTCTATCAATTTAGTTGGCAGTGATCCCGCTGAGCTTAGTCTCAGCGTTTTTCTTCCATTCTCCATTTTCTTTGGCTTTCTTGATTTAAACCTTTTTTATTTTTAAAATTCTTTGTATTGCAAGAAGCAGTATATTGATTAAAAGCATGGGCTCTGGACGCCTAGACCCACCCTTTGTATGACCCTGGAAAAACTACTTAATCTCTCTTTCTGCCTCAGTTTCCTCATCTTAAAAAAAAATAGTTGGAGTCCTTTTTAAGAGCAAATGATTTAAGAGACATAAAGCATGCAAAAACCATAACTGGCCTAATAAATATTAGCCATTTTAGAGTGGTTTCAGGTAAAAAGATAAAGGTATGTGTTTAATTTATCATATCCAAAGAAATGCACTTAAAAATATGAATCACTAGGCAAATATTGTTCATTTCATCTAATACAGAAAACAGTGGACAAAGGTGAGGTATCTGATATGTTACATAAAATGTCTGAGTCTTTATATAGTTTTATTACTGAAAGGTATCTTGGTGACTATGGTCTCCAAGTCTTTATATTACAGGTAGGAGACCCAGAGAAAGAGGGTTAAGTGACTTGCCTCGAGACTAGAATCCAAGCACCAGGATTCTTCGTTTGGTCTTCGTTCCATTAAGTCATTTATCTTTTTCTAATGAACAGTGAATGCTGTGCAACTTGAAACTTTATTTTGGGGGATGACACTATCATATGCCTAAGTTTCTTCTTCTTATTTGTTTGTCAAGGGCTTAGAACTGAATCAATAATAAGCTTTGGTTTATGATACACTCTCTTCATTGGTCTTGCTTGTTTATTCATTTACAATAAGGTAATACATAAAAAAATTAAAGCACCCACATTGTGTCCAGTAACTTGGAGGAAAATGTGACATATATAATTTCCATGAACACGTGGTACCAAAATAAAGGCATGTATTTAGAATTATGGTGGTGATACACCTCTTGGTTATTTTCTCTCCGGAAGTGAAAGTCACCTTATGGATGCTACAACTCTCCTTCTCACCCGTCAGAGTCCCCCAGACTGGGGTAGCAGTGGACTCGAAAACAAAGTAAGACAGAGCGGAACAAAACAATGGCAGAAATATGAGTGCCTGCTGTTTAGCATTGGGACGTGCATGTCTCTAAAATTGCTTCGTCTTCTACAAGCTGTGTAATGCTGTTTGTTTTCCATGCAGGGTTGCGAACCATCGGCGTCATCACCAAACTGGATCTTATGGATGAAGGAACAGATGCCAGGGACGTTCTAGAGAATAAGCTGCTGCCTCTCCGCAGGGGTAACGTATCACATCCTGTACGGGACTCCTTTGATGGCGTGGCGGAGAAACGATTGGGAAACTGATGGGAAGCTGGGTTTTATGCCTTCACAGCTGTGGGGAATGTATTTATGATTAATTACACTTTTTCGGGAATGGCATAATGTTCCCAAATGGTATATTAAAAATGATCCAAAGGGAGAACTCCTCCTTAAAATAACAGGAATAAGAAAACAGGAAAAGGAAGGAGTTTGAAGGCGGGTATAAATACGCATCATTGACTGCATGAATGTACCCTGTGCTATTGCAAGCGTGACTTACTCACTTGCCCACCATATAACAATACTGCAGAGGGACACACTGTATTAAAGTGCACAGAGCTTTTTAGGTCAAGAGACATTAATGTGTTACTGTTAAAGTGTCATTAGCCACCTCACCTCAGCCGGCCTTTGTTAAATACTGACGTCTCACACTGTTTTGTAAAGGGTTCAGTTCTTCAGCCCTTACAGATAAGTTTGCTTTTCTTCACAGCCTGGTGAGAGCCTTGAAATCTGTCCAGAATGAACAAGTGTCCCAAACCACATTGTATGTGCTCCGTTTCAGGTTATGTGGGCGTGGTCAACAGAAGCCAGAAGGATATAGATGGGAAAAAGGACATTAAGGCTGCCATGTTGGCCGAAAGGAAGTTTTTTCTCTCGCACCCGGCTTACCGACATATTGCTGATCGGATGGGGACCCCACACCTGCAGAAGGTCCTTAATCAGGTAAAGACGTTTTCTCGAACAACAGGAACAATTACGAAATGTGGAAGGGACTGTTGGAATTCATATGTCTCATTTTAATATTTATTGTTTCCAAATTAAGACATTCTGCTTTAATGATAGGAATTAAAAAGTGAATGTGAGTACTTAGTTGCACACTGTTACTATTCTCAGTGAGCAGAATCTATTTAATGATACTGAAAGTACACTGCTCAGAGCAGAAATACACTTCTTTAAGAACAGTGAATAAGGGTATATGTATCAGCAGCCATTTTACTCACAAGATGTAGTCATCTTAAGAAATTAGGGGTGCCTGGGGGCGCCTGGGTGGCTCAGTGTGTTAAAGCCTCTGCCTTCGGCTCAGGTCATGATCCCAGGGTCCTGGGATTGAACCCCCCATTGGGCTCTCTGCTCAGGGAGGAGCCTGCCTCCCTCTCTCTCTCTCTGCCTGCCTCTGCCTACTTGTGATCTCTCTCCATCCGTCAAATAAATAAATAAAATCTTTTTAAAAATCATGAAAAAAGAAAGAAAGAAAGTAATTAGGGGCAACTGGGTGGCCCAGTTGCTAAGCATCTGCCTTCGGCTCAGGTTGTGATCCCAAGGTCCTGGAATGAGCCCCAAGTTGGGCTCCCTGCTCAATGGGGAGCCTGTTTCTCCCTCTCCTATTCCTCCTGCTTGTGTTCTGTCTCTAGCTGTCTCTCTCTCTCTCATTCAAATAAATAAATAAATAATCTTTAAAAAAAAAGAAATTATCGTTGTAAATCTCTGAAAGTTTGATTTCTTGGGATCTGTTTTGAAAATGTCAATCTGTAATGTTTAGGTTAGATTTCTTTTTAAAATTTCTTTATGGTTTTGTTTAGAATCAATTTGTTCCTTCATTTAAATTTTTAAAAATAACAAAGCCTTATAAGCAGTCATTGGTCTCCATTCATCTAAGTTTTTCCGGCTGACCCCTTTCCCCACATGGATGGACCTGGGCCTCCATCTTCTCACATTCTGTGCACTTACACCCTTCTTGAATAAAACCCCAGTGCCCTTACTTGGCTACATATTTTCCATCTCCTAGGGAAGTTAAGCATCATCCTCAGGGTATGTCGGGCCACTCCCTGAGTTGTGATCGTATTGACTCATGTGGTGAACAGCTTTTCTCACAAATAGAATCACAAGATACGCTTTAACTTTTATTTATAAACTTTAACAGTCAACCAATCAGACCGGTATTGAATGTCCTGATTGTTTGCTCCTAGAAGGTATCAGTAGAGACTAACAATGAGGCAGGCTACTTGTGACATTGGACCTGAACCCTTTAGGCAGAGCAATGGAAGAAGTTTTAGAAAATAAGAAAGCAGGGGTATACTTCTATTTTAAGTGACATAATGCAAACTCATGTAAAGTTTGTTCTTTTCTTTTCTTTCTTTATTTGTTTATAATTTTTATATTTAATTTTTAAAATAATTTTTTATTAACATATAAGGTATTATTAGACCCAGGGGTACAGGTCTGTGAATCACCAGGTTTACACACTTCACAGCACTCACCAGTGCACACACCCTCCAAGTTCGTTCTTTTTAATTAAGGGTAGATGAGTATTTAAAAGCCATGACATGGTGCTATGGTTGTGTCCTTTCACAAACATGAATATATTTTAGAGAAGGAACTCTGGTTTGCCACACGAAGACCGTAATATTCTACCAATATATGTAGTTTTGTTGATTACTGCTTTCATGCCTGTATAGGTCTAAGAAAAATACAAACTGAAAAATTCTTAGGGAAAAATCACTAAGATGATTAGGAAGACAGAGATGGAAATAAATTAGGTTGTGAATACTAGAAAAGTAGAAAGAATGTGACTGGCCATTTGGTTATAGAAATGACCCCTAAATTATGAAATGACTAGATTCTGGTTGACTGAAAACTGAATGGACTTTGTACTGAAGAGCTCTCGTTTCTTGGATAATCAGTTTCTTTTTTTTTTTTTTTCAAGATTTTATTTATTTATTTGACAGAGAGAAATTACAAGTACACTGAGAGGCAGGCAGAGAGAGAGAGAAGGAAGCAGGCTCCCTGCTGAGCAGAGAGCCCGATGTGGGACTCGATCCCAGGACCCTGAGATCATGACCTGAGCCGAAGGCAGCGGCTTAACCCACTGAGCCACCCAGGCACCCCAGTTTCTTTTTTATTGCTTCAGGGACCTCATACAGTTTGAAACTAGGGTACTTTCATGGTTGATTCAATGTGCACTGATACCTCTGGCCCTGAGGGACAGTTTCTATCGTGAAAACTGGAATAGAACATGACATTTTTGAGTCATGATGGCTGGAGGGCAGTGAATGAGGGAGTGGGATATGAGATGAATTTGGAGAAGTAGGCAGAGGCTGGATCTTGTAATATTTGTAGGCAAGTTAAAGATTTTTGTTCTTATCCTAAGAGTAGTGGGGAGTGAGTCATTTACGGCATCTGAGTAGGGGAATTACACAATCATAGCTGTGGATTAAAAATGATGATGGTGGTTCCAGATAAGAAGATTAGACCTGAGAAATTAGGAGTCAAAGGAAATGGTGGTAGCTTGGTCTTGATTAGGGCCAGTGAAGATGAAAAAAACCAGAATTGAGAAATGTTTAGGAAAAATCAAAAACTTGGTGGTAGATTAACTCTGGTGGATGATGGAGACGTGAAGTCAAGGATACGTTCCAAGTTCCCGTATTGTTATGAAGTCGCCGAGATGGAGAATCCCGAAAGCAAGATTAGGTGTTTGATTTCAGACTTGCTGAGGCTGAGGTTTCATTGGCACATCTAAGAGGAGTCAAGTCCATGGTCTAATATGTGTGCCTGCTGGAAAGATAAGTCTCGTCTGTAGATAACACATTGGTAGCCACAGGCACTTGAATATTTATTAAAGCCATGAGTGGAATAAGGTTACTTTAGGAGGAACAGAGAGTGAACAAAGAAGAAGGTTAAGACTCAGCTTCAGGGAATATCGTTATTTACAGGTCTGGTGGAGGGGGATGCCAAGCAAAGGAGATCTACAAGGTTTATCTGAAAGGTTAGGAGAAAAATGAGAGGAACTAGGGTCACAAAAGCCAAGGAAAGAACTGTTTCAGAAAGCCAAGAGTGGCCCACAGTGTTGCTTTTGCTGTTGAGATACCTGAGAAGGAAAAGGTGGAAACCATGTGTTTTTATCATTTACCACTCACATGGCGGACAGGTAGCCGCTGGTTTCTCATGGTCACTGTTGCTCTTCAACTTGGGGGTTTGTGAGGTTGATGCTGGGAATGCCGTCCTCCCCATGCTTTTGTTTCCTGCTTCAGAGCCATAGCATAGCATGCTGGGAAGTAACATAAGTCATAACTGTGGGCAAAGGTCTAATAAGGTTGTGAACTATTACGTTTAAATAACTGTAGTGAACAGATATAGTCAGGTAACCTCCAGTAAACACAAAAGTGATTTAGAATGATTTCTGCAGTCAGTCTGGGTTTTTATTCCCCTTTTAACATATGATTCCTTTTCATGTATTTCTGTGAAGTTTACATTCTCCTTCTTTTGATTCAAGTTTACTCCTTAACCAGTTCAAGAAGATTATCTTTTTTATTCTTTCTTTCTTTCTCTCCCTCTCTTTTTAAAAGATTTTACTTATTTGACACACAGAGAGAGAAATCACAAGTAGGCAGAGAGGCAGGCAGAGAGAGGGGGGGAAGCAGGCTCCCCGCTGAGCAGAGAGCCCGCTGTGGGGCTAGATCCCAGGACCCTGAGACCATGACCTGAGCCGAAGGCAGAGGCTTAACCCACTGAGCCACCCAAGCGCCCATTTTTTTTCTCTTTTAGTTCAGACTTTTGTTTAACTGCATTGTGATAGAAAGAACGTAAGGCAGAGAGCGAGCCAATCTGGGTTTACATCCACCTTTGTTCTTAATTAAGCGTGTACTCATAGACTGTCTCTTGGAGAATTTTTCATCCTGCTGAGCTTGACGTGCCAGCAGACGATCTCAGGGGAATTGCCAAGTGGATGGTAAAGCAGAGATGTCCAGAGCAGAGTGAGCGAGAGAGCGAGCTTTCCTTCGCTGGTCAGGGAGCTTTCAAGCCACCACCGCTGGACTGGGGCCGAGAGGCGGGGCAAGTAGAAGCTCCCGTCTGAGCTGCAGAATGGAGGGGACATGAGCAGGTGCCACGTACCTACAAGTTCCACTAGTTTTGGGTCCCGAAACTTCCGGCAGCACCTGTAACTCTAGCTTCTGCATTTCTAACCACATTCTAACCCAAGGCTCCCTCTGCAGTCTAGGTAATCAGATAACTTGGTCCCTCCTCTACTGTTATTAGGCAGCCTCTGATAATGTCAGTGCATTTTGACAGGGTATTTCCAGCCCGTCATGAAGGGGTAGCCCAAGTGAGGGGCCTCATTTGAAGAGTTTGGAGCATCTCCCTAAGGCCAGGAGAGAGCCGGGGTTCCTTCTCATGATTGACCTACATAGTCATTCTCAAATGTGTACACGTGCATGATTTCTAAATTTTAAACATTAGGAAAACAAGGAAGGTCAATTTTTGTTTCGTGAGTTGATCTTTAATCTGTTATAGCTATACAATCTGTTTTGTTTTATTTAGCAACTTACCAACCACATTCGGGACACCCTCCCAAACTTCAGGAACAAACTGCAGGGACAGCTGCTGTCCATCGAGCATGAAGTGGAAGCCTACAAGAACTTCAAGCCGGAAGACCCCACCAGGAAGACCAAGGCTTTGCTGCAGTGAGTCCCTCTTGCCCTCCCCTTGCTCCACGCCTGAAACGAATTCTTCTCTTTGCTTGGCCTCCGTCTCTTCGTCGTGCTGTTTTCTAGGTTTAATAGAAGAAGCAAGTAAGGTGTACAAGACTTTGTGTGTAACATAGCAGCCCCAAAGCTTTTGTGTTCTTGAAGAATCATTGTTAGTCTTACTCTGTTACCACAGATTGAACCAACTGTCCATCCCCATGCCCAGTTTCCTTGTGCTTGTATCATTGGATTCCGTAAATGAGTCAAACCCATAGTGATAACTCAGCAGGGTGTTTCCCCTTAATCTTTAGAAGTAGATGATGCTCTTGTCGAACATGTTGTCTGTCTTGTACAACTGTTTTGACAGATGTCATTTGTACTTACTACCTTCTTACGTCTATGATTTCATGTGATTTAGCTGTGTACATTTTTCAGCGGAATGAGACCCAAGGCTTTAATAATTAAAGTATGGACAGTAAAGCCACATTTAAGTATCGTTTACCCTTTTTGGTAATGATTTTAATGTAGCTCTTTAAAAACACTAATGTGAGAACTGCCAAGTATCTTTTTACTCCTCTGTATCCCTGAGAGGTCCTGGGTAGGACAGCAGAGTTGGTAGAGAATTGCCAGCTCCTTCTATCTTTTATCTCTCTTCCATATGTCATCCCCTTCCAGCTCCATCTGTCCTGTCCCTGTACTGCAACTTACCGCCGTCCCTCTCAAACCGAAGATCCTCTGCCCAGCTGATATTCTGGGAGGCCCTAAGTCCATTTCCAGAGATGATGCTTCCCATCTCTTGCGGTCCCTTTCCTCCTGTACAGCCTTGCAATCAAGATGCCCTTAATTTGGTGTTCAAAATACATGACAAAATTCCTTTCTTTGTGGAGCTATTTCTAAATGCTCAAATTATGTAAGTAAAAATTCAATGTAACATCTAATGTTTCCCACTTAAAAATACAGAATCATACAGAGAAAAGGGTTTTTTTCTTGGATTCAACTCTTTCCTAGTTTATCTTTTCCTTTTTATTCTTGGCTTTGGTTATGTTCCTATAAAAACTCTTCAAGTTACAGAGAAAAGAAAGCTATTTCTGTTTAGGTCCTCGGTCATCATTGTAACATCCAACTGAAACCACTCTCCTTACAAATACTAGGCTTGCCTCTCTGACTCCATTGGATTCAAATTACAGAATTTTCCACTTCCGGATCTTCCCTAGCAGGGGGCCTGATCAGCTCCTTCCTTTCTCCCTCTGCCCCTTTCTTTTTTCTTTCTTCCCTCCTTTCTGCCTGCCTCTCTTCTTGCCTCTCATCTCTTTGTGTTCGACTTGGTGTCTGACTCTGTGCTATCTACCGGCGACTCAACGACGACTAAGACTTTTGCCCTCAAGAAGAGGCCACAGTAGAGCAAGGGAGACAGATATATAAGCAACTAACTGTGTTAAAATCTGATAAATGCTATGTTTCTGGGAAGTGTAAACTGTTGTTGGAGGCCAGATGAGGAGGCAGTTACAGGTGAGGAAGGTTGTGAGTTCACAGAGGAAAATATACTTTTCCTCTGAAAAGGAGAAACTAACATATGGGGGGAGGGTAGCAGGCGGAAGAGGAGGACAAGAGAATAATATGAAATTGTTCGCAGCTCGTTTCAGTGGGGCCGGGGACTGGAGTGTAGGCTGGAGGTAAATTTCCTGAAATTTTCCAGTGTTTCGGTGCTTTCTCATGTATGTTACCTTGTCAGGTGGTTAAAAATTAGATGAACATGGGTGTATGCATAAACATAGCTACATCAAATTGTGTTCTGGATTTTCTGGCCTGATTTGCCATTGTAATTCATCCACGATTTTGATGAAAGAGAATAAAAGATACGAGTCTTAGATGGTTTGAATTTTTTTCTGTTGACTTTCAAATTTGAAAGTAGTATGAGCGTGCCAAAATTAGAATTTCTACATCTAGCAGTCGAACATGCAAGTAGGTTGTTCTTTTCTCCCTGTTACTTATCTCTTTGGTTTTTACCAACTACCTTAAGGTAACTCATTCCTTCGTTGAAATTACTCAGTACCTCTCCTATATTGGCCGGGGCGGGGGGTGGGGGCAGCAGGGAAATAAAGTGTGTGGCGCCTGCCCTTCGGGGAACGAGGGTGGTGGACCCCGCCAAGTGCTGCGCTGCCTGGAAGCTGGAGGACCGAGGAAAATGCGCCGAAGGAACCAGGTGCTCTGAGTGGTGGTGGCAGACAGGACCGTGGAAAGCTTCCTGGAATGAGTAATGCTTGAAAGGAGTCTCGAGTGCAGATAAGAGTTAGCCAGGCAAGGAAGCAGGGCGCAGAAAGAATGGTGTTCTGAGCAGAAACCGTGGAGAAGCACAGAGGCGTGGTGCACGTAGGGGACTGCGGATGGCTTCTTTCCGGCTGGCCGGGAGGGCGAACGGGGGTGAGGGGTGACAGATGGAGCATCCAGGGCCAGACCACGGAGAACCTTGTGTGATGGGTTAAGGAGTTTTATTACCCAGTTGTGAGAAATCATTGGAAGACAAGGCTAGAGCTAGTTGGAGAGGGGGGTGGGGGTCCCCAGTTTGCTTGTCTGTGATGCTGGGGGCAGGGCCGGGGGAAGCAGGCAGAGCAGGAGGGAGGGGTTGACACACTAGGCGAGTGTGTGAGCTCATAGGAACCGAGGAGCGTTTTGACTCTTCTCTGTCCAGTTTCATTGTTTAATTTTAATTCCTAATTGAAATATTTTAAAATACCACTTTATGGTTTCAACTAAATGGACAGAATGCACCGAATGACACAGCTACTTATGATATGTGTTTTAATTAACTGCCTAAAATAAATCTTAGTAACATGTATGTCCTATAATTACACTTTTGAGTGCTGCATGGTGCACACTGTTCATCCTGCCAGTAGGTGCCACTAAGAACACTCGGAAAAGGATTCTAAGGGCTCGCGTAGTAAATTAAAATGAGAGATACAAAGCCTTATGACTGTAGCTTGAACTCCCTTCTCTTTCACAATTACAGGATGGTTCAGCAGTTTGCTGTGGACTTCGAGAAGAGAATCGAAGGGTCAGGGGACCAAGTAGATACCCTGGAGCTCTCGGGAGGGGCTAAAATCAATCGTATATTTCATGAACGCTTTCCTTTTGAGATAGTCAAGGTTTGTACCAAAAGTTATTTTTTCCCTCTTTTCACTTCATTTCGTTTCCATGTCCTGGTCTCTGTAACTGTTCGTGAAACGTCATGGGAGTGATATAGGACTCAGATAGGTCTTTGAGTAAAAATCTTCATGCGCAGGTGATGAAATTTAGGAGAGAAGTATTTTCTGATGGTTCTGGTTTTATTTATTTAATGGGGTCTAACAACATTTCAAATTATTTCACCAAATGCTAATTGAGTTCCTATGAAGTTTATTTGTTGTCTAATTAATTTGAAAATATTTCTTGAATACCTGTTCTGTGCCAAACTTCCAGGTGCCACTGATGAAGACAGGCACTGTCTGGTGGGGTTAGGCAGAGAATTTTACAAATAGACAAAGTAAGAAAATACCAAATGTCATTATGTAACATAATGTTAGCCAGAGGGGTTGCATGAACCACTTCTTTTTTTTAAATTTTTTTTTTTAAGGTTTATTTGTTAGAGAGAGAGAGAGAGAGAGAGAGAGAGACAGCAGGAGTGGGAGGGGCAGAGGAAGAGGGAGAGAGAGAATCTCAAGCAGGCTCCCTGCCAAGTGCAGAGTCCTATGAGGGGCTTAATCCCAGGACCCTGAAATCATGACTGGAACTGAAACCAAGGGTCAGATGCTTAACTGTCTGTGCCACCCAGGTGCCCCAAGTGAGCCACTTTTTTTTTTTTTTTAAAGATTTTATTTATTTATTTAACAGAGAGAGAGAGATCACAAGTAGGCAGAGCAGCAGGAAGAGAGGAGGGGAAGCAGGCTCCCTGCTGAGCAGAGAGCCTGATGTGGGACTCGATCCCAGGACCCTGAGACCATGACCTGAGCCGAAAGCAGAGGCTTAACCCACTGAGCCACCCAGGCGCCCCGTGAGCCTTTTGATAGAGTGTTTCAGACAAGGTCCCTCTGAGTAGCGGACATTGAAAGCTTGACCAGAATCGCATGAAGAGGTTGAGGTGAGGACCTTGGGGAAGAGGGTCGTTCAAGGTAAGCAGCCGAGGGTGAGGCCCTGCACAAGCGTCTGTACCGTGGGTAGAGAACAGATGAGGCTGGTGCAGAGCAGATGAAGGGGGAGAGGGGTACTCCGTGCATTCAGAGCAGGGATGCCCAGTTAATGCAGGGCCTTTCCGGTTCGCTGAGGTGTTCACATATACTCATGAGAAGTTAGAGGAGAGTTTTAAGAAAAGTTGTGGCCTGATTTGGTGGATGATTTTAAAAGAACACTCTGCAGACTGGATCCTAGAGGGGCAAGAGTTGATTCAGGGACACAAGGTGAGTTAAACAATAGGGCCAGAGCAGGAGTGAACCCACTTTCCATGGGCCCTAAAATTTATACAGTCGGGAGGGACAGACTTAAAGAAGAAGAATACAAAATTACAAACACACAGTTAGGCATAGGGTCTTGGAAGGTGTTTCTGTTAAGAGAGAAGCCCTGAACTTAGCTTCACAGTAAAGATGCCCCAGAAGAGAAGATGGAGACAGTGGTTGGGTCTGTGGGTCAGTAGGGCTTGGATTGATGTGGGGGATACAAGAAAGAAAATTCAAGATGACTCCTAAGGCTTTGGTTTGTACGGCAGCAAATGCTAGTGGCTATTGGCTATTAGATGAGGGAAACTGAGCAAAAGCTGAGTTTGTGTAGAGTTTTACTTTGGCTCTGCTTAGGTTGGCTTACCGATTATGTGGCCAAGGAGTATTAGGGACTCTGCTCCTTGCTTCACATACAGAGGAGGGTGCTTATGTCTCGGTGTGGGAGGTGAATGGGTAAACAGATAGTTTCATTAAAATGTGCTAAGTAAAGTGATAAATTTCAGCACAGGGTGCTATGGAAACACAGCCTACGGACCCGAATCCCAGCCTGAGTGCGTGAGGGAGCCTGGCTTCTGAGCTGGGTTTAGAAGGGTGAGCAGCTAGTCAAGCAGGAGGGGCTCGAGGGAGGGTGTTGGGGCCTGGGCTTGTTCCAGATCAAGAAGGAGGAACAGTAAAAGCTGAGCTGTGGCCCACAGGGTGTGGGCAGGAAACCAAAGCACTTAATTGTTCTACAGTATGAAGTGTGAGAGGGGAGGTGCATAGACAGTGATACTGGAGGGCCAGATCTCAGAAGTCAGGGGCTGAACCAGCTGGGCTCTTGATACCTTTTTAGGTCTAAGCTCCATGACATTTTGATCCTAATTCCAAATAGCTTTAAAGTACCTAGAACTTCTGGGAGGTTTTTATGCAGTCATCCATCCTGCGTTGGATTGGTAAAATATTATTAATTTCCTCTCGTAGAGAGGCCTTGAATGCAGGTGGTTAAAGTGGCCAGAGAGAAAAGACAGCCATTGTTAGTCCGAGCACAGCTGGACCACTGTTGCATGTCAGGCGACACTCTTATTTATGCATTTGTCTCTGAATACATTCACTACATGCAGCAGAAGAATGGAGAATTGTGTATTTCAAGTGAATGGACAGATTTATGTCCAGAAGGCATCCTTTATGCACAGCGCGCCTGTCTGTAATAGAGTTAAAATCCACTACACGAAAACTCCCAGAAATCCCCAATGTTCTGTGTTGCCTTGAACTTTATATAAACAGATGTTTTGACCATCTGGGTTTAGGTTAGGAAAGACATGAGTATCCATTTATTAATAACGAAGTCAAGTTCTTCTCATTTTTTAATATTCAACAATATTGTTATTCAAAGGAATTACGTGTCATGACTGTGGCTCGTTTCGTATCTGCAGATGGAGTTCAATGAGAAGGAGTTGCGAAGAGAAATAAGCTACGCAATCAAAAACATTCATGGTATCAGGCAAGTGATTCACATTTTCCTTATCTTGGTTCAGACTACTACAAGAAAATTAATGTTTATAAGTGGCTGGTGAAGTAGCCTTTCATCATCAGAGCAGGGTAGAGCATGGAGGTGGGAAGAAGAAATAGGAGACTCTCACTTGAGTTTAATGGTAATTTCCTGTATTGTCATACTCGCAAAAGAAACCTTTTCAATTAAAAAAAGGAGAAACACTTCCTGCGCTCAGAGCACTGCTCTGTGCAGTTAGGGACTTGCCAGTGAGCAGGACCCTGTTCTCCAGAGCCTTGTGTTTTAGGGACGGAGGCCTGACCTGCGCATGAGGAATCCTTCCTTACCCAGAGACATGGCAGAGAAATTTCAGCGGCAGTTGGGGAGGAAGATTGGGAAAGACGAATGCAGGTGGTGACCTTTGAGTTGAACCTTGCCTGCAGAGAGAACGAGAACCATTTCAACAGGCGACGGTGTGCTGTGTGTTTACATGCGCGTGCGTGTGTGCGAGACACGAGAGGCTGGGAATCGTTGAGGGGAGAGGATGAGAGAAAGGGCTTGAGGCGGAAGGATTAGTGTGAGCCAAGCCCGTGGGTGGGGAGGCGCAGGAGGGGCTCGTGGAGCGCAGAGTCACGCACTTCACCGGACAGGAGAGCAGTGGACGTGAGGCTGCCAGGGGAGCTTGTCCTTTGGGAGGAAATTTGTGTGAATTTTCCCTTGTATAAAATGGGGGCATTCTTTTTTTTTTTTTTTTTTTATTTTTTTTTTTTTTAATTTTTTTTTTT
>NC_081566.1:3774716-3783680 GCF_022355385.1 Mustela nigripes
GATGTGGGACTCGATCCCAGGACGCTGGGATCATGACCTGAGCCGAAGGCAGCTGCTTAACCAACTGAGCCACCCAGGCGTCCCAAATGGGGGCATTCTGATTGACTTTTTCTTTTTTCACTATGTTATGTTAGTCACCATACAGTACATCATGAGTTTCTGATGTAGCGTTCTGTGATTCATTGTGTAGAACACCCACTGCTCATTTACTTTCTTTAAAGCACTTATGGTAAGAAAAAAAATGAACTTAAAACACACATTTCTTGAGTTCGGGAACAGAATTTAATGGAGCTTGTATTGAATGTCCTGAATTTAAGGCACTGACCTTAGGTTGCCTACTTCATAGGTGATCTTCCCTGGAGGAGGCGTCCCCTGTCTGTTGGCCACTGTACCTTGGCTTCTGCCACAGGTCAAGACAAGAGTGTTTTGGGAGCAGAGCCTGAGAGGGCAAAGTTTGACGCTGAGTGTACACGTGAAAGGAGTTATGACATTTAAATCTCTCTCCTCTTAACATTCACACAGCCTGCTCTGCGTGTTGCAAATAGGATAGGTCAACACACATTCACAAAGTAAAGGGGAGAAAACCTTCTGTAACCAAATCTAGTCTTTTTCTGACTGTCAGTAGGATTTCTAATTTCCCTATTTATTCTATTCTGTCTCCCCCGAATCTCGGATACATTCGGTATAGAAACGGTGTCTTGCTCTTGAGCTGGGCATGGCTGGTATTCAAACATGTCCGTCTGATGAGTGCTGTGAAACCAAATCACATTTTTTGGGTCAGGAAGCATTTTTTATGGACTTACTTTACTGTAAAAGTAAAATACAGTATTTTTACTTGGCTTTTAAAACTTACCAGATACATTTTTGCTGAACGTAATTGCAAAAGCTCAGTAATTCCGTTCTGAAGATTTCTGATTTACATGCATACCACAAGAAGAGATGGGTTGCTATTTATTATTCTGGAATTAATTTGCCTGTAAGATGATAAGAAGGGCACAGTGTCCTGAGAATAAGACATACTTATGGCGTGAGTGCTTAGGCTCTTAAAGACACTTAATAGGAAACGTTTTGTTTCTGGTTGATTGTTAGGTATTTGAGTAACAGAAGCCATCTTTGTCCCCTGCGGACCTACTCATCCTTTGCTCTGGAGGCACCTCGTGCCAGTAGGGAGCAAGGGAGGAAGACAGTCCTTGTGGGGCGAGCAAAGATAAGTGCAGGAACGACCTTTCTACCAGGGTAGTAATGGGACGGGCATGCTCAGACCACCGCAATGCAAAATAGGATATTGGGGTTCAGAGAAGGAAGACCTTGTCCGTGGCGGGACCGGAGAAGGCGAGCTGGAGGAAGTGGCTGCTTTTGATCTGGGCTTTGAAGCACAGGTGGGACTTGGACGGGCTGAAAGTGTGGGGAGGGCGAAGTGAACCTCATGGACAGAGGCGCAGACAGAAAACGTTAGTGTGAGTGTGTTTGTGGAAGGGCCAGTGGTTGGGTTTGGCGGAGACATGGGGTGCCTGAGAGAGAGGAGGCAAATGACTGAAGAGGAAGGTTAGGGTCAGACAGGGAGATTTCTCGTGTTAGCCCCAACAGTGTGGATTCCGGTCTGCGTCCGAGGTGGAGAGACTGCGTGTTCTAATACGGTACGATCACTACGGTGAGACAGAGGGGCGCGTGTAGGCTGCCGCCGAAGGACATGACGAGAAGGAACTAGAATAAAGCTGCTGGAAGGGAAGTATGAGAGAAATTTCCTACAGGAGGCCCCGCAGAGTTGAGCGGTGAAGGAGCAAAGTTAAAGGAGGAGGAGAAGAGGGAGGGAGAAGGGCCTCGGGTGGGAAGGATCAGGCACCAGGGTCTGGGGCCTACGGGGCACGAGGGTCCGCGGGGTTCATGGTCCCTCTGACGGTAGCTGTTCTCCACTGGCCTTTTATTTAGATGTAGTCATTTTTTCACTTTTTATCTCTTCTTTTTCACTTTTTAAAAATCTTTCTCTCTCTCTCTCTCTTTGACCACCCCCTCACCCCTGCTTTCCTGAGCCCCTGCCCAGCATGACGAAAGCATTGTTATGGCACCAGTTTGAATTAATTCTAGCCAGGTGAAATGACACTTCCTATTTTGGTTATCATTCGTTATTTTTGTAAACTCACAATGTAGGCATCCTGGGTCCCAAGCTAGTTCCACTCCGCTGTCTTCCTTTGCCTCTAGCGCCCCAGGACCTCAGACCGGGAGCCACTGAGCTCACTATAATACAGCTCTCCTGGAAAGAAGAGATTGCGGAGTCAGGAACACGACTATTTCGGTGTTGACAAAATGAGGACTGTTTTCTGCTCTGTGAATGACAAGAGGGGGTAGCTTTTGGAATTCTTTAGATATAGAAATGGAAATTTAGGACATCATTTTTTTAAAAATTTATTTATTTTTATTTTTTTCAGTGTAACAGTATTCATTATTTTTGCACCACACCCAGTGCTCCATGCAATCCGTGCCCTCTATAATACCCACCACCTGGTTCCCCGACCTCCCACCCCCCGCCCCTTCAAACCCTCAGATTGTTTTTCAGAGTCCATAGTCTCTCCTGGTTCACCTCCCCTTCCAATTTCCCCCAACTCCCTTCTCCTCTCCATCTCCCCTTGTCCTCCACGCTATTTGTTATGCTCCACAAATAAGTGAAACCATAGGACATCATTTTTATCGTGGCGTTGCTTTTACTGCTGGGAAACAGTGAGATGAGATGAATTACAGTTAAACATTAGTTACAGGTTATATTATTCCAGGCCTGAAAAGCTTTTGGGAACTGTTTTTAGGTAATGTTAATCATCTAGAGAATGAAATTTATTATGGAATAGTAGTAGGGGAAATATTGTCACTTGTACCTCCGTAATAACAAATGATACTGTTGGTAGAATAAATCACTGTGTAACTTTTAAACTTGGGTATTACATGCTTGCTTTAGGTGGCATGTCAATGAAAACCCTTTTCAAAAAAGCATTGGATATTACTTAATTTAAAAAAATCTAATGTCCTGCTTTCTTTCTTATATTTCAGGACAGGGTTGTTTACTCCAGACATGGCATTTGAAGCAATAGTCAAAAAGCAAATCGTAAAACTGAAAGGACCTTCCTTGAAGAGTGTCGATCTGGTCATACAAGAATTAATCAACACCGTCAAGAAGTGTACCAAAAAAGTAAGCTTGAGTTATTTAACTTTCCAACAATTAACTTTTTGGTTTACCCATCTTTCCTACCCTGCTGCATGCCTCTCTTTCCCTGACCCCTCATTTGTTGTAAAAGGTAGTATGTTTGCCCAAGGGGAAGGATTGCGGAAAGCTATTGAGTAGGGATTGCTTTCATGGTAGATGGGCAGAGATGTTGTCTTTTGCCACCCAGTGCCAAATAGGGTTGCTTAAACCAGAAAGAGTATATTTTGGTCAGCTAATTTTTTTCCTTATTGTCTTAAACAGGTAAACATTAGAACAATTAGGTAAATGCCCTAAGCTAATTTTTCTTATGGTGTATGGATGGGGATAATCGTCAGGGGGAGGGAAACATTGATATTGTGTATATCTTAAAAACATTCTTCTGAATTTCCAACGAATTCCATTTGAACGCGGACATTTTGAGAAGCAGCAGTGTAATGTGGTAATAAAGACTGCAGGCTCTGAGGTCCAGTCAAATCCAGTCCAGATTCAAATCCTGGTTCTGCTACTTACTTTCTGAGTGACCTTGAGTATCAGACTTTATCCCTTCTAGTCTTGTCAATTTCCTTGTGAAAAGAAGATGATAATAACAATTCTACCTCCGTGAGGACGCAGCAAGATGATGGAACACTTAGCACACTGACTAACCACAGCAAGTGCTCAGGCAATGCTCACTGGTCTAAAAATGGCCATTTTAGTAGTGTCCGATACGCTTTACTTTGTGATATTTGTTGAATCTATGACCTAGAGTGGTGGGGGAGAGACTTCCTCCGTGGGGGACTCATCACTGAGGAACGCGCAGGTAGGGTGCTGGATTCCACCCATTCTGTGGGGCATGAAAGGGGATACCCTGTGTTAGAAACCGTAAGAAGGGAGTCTGTGATGATGTTTAGGATAGGACAGGCTTAGCCCCATGGCCACAACATTGGTCCTTAATTTCTTGAAAGTAGAGATTGTTCTGGTTTTGTAGGCTTTGTTACCCTGCCCTTTCTGTATGGTTACTACAAGTAACCTCCCTGAAGAGCCAGTGGGAAGGAAGAAAGACAGATAATGTAGATAAATACGAATTTAGTTTCCAGTTACCTGGCAAGAAAATTCAGAGGAAGGAAGGTGGAAGTAGTGAGAGAGGCGGGCCGGCTAAAGCCCGGGAGGCCAGTGCTGAAAGACAAGGAGAGAAGCAGGGGATAGCTCAGAGCCCGGAAGTGGCTCTGGAGCCTCAGACTTTTTCTCTAGACCCTTCTTCTTCTTCTACCTTGTTCCTTACTGTCCTAGTTTCTTTCCTCCAAAATGAGAAAAGCTGTAAGAGTTAAGGGACTGAGGAAAGGGAAGAGGATGCACGTGGAGACGAAAAAACCGCAGGCTTTACAGCAGCTCTCCACTTGAAAACTCGGAGCCCCTTGATAATCTTCACAGTCGTATTTGTCCTTGCCTGTGGCTCAACGTGCAGTCACTCTGGCCACCTGGATAGTTAAAGCTCTCCTCACTGGCCACGTGATCATCACCCTCAGCCCTTGGATGTTTTCAGCCAAAAGCTTCCCTTGAGATTGTCCCCAGGCTCCTGTTCCCACTGGGAAAGCTGTCTTTCTCCCAAGGGCCCATTGTGTGGTGTCCTCAAGCCCGGTGAGCCAGTTGTATTTCTTTTTTTAATCATGTACTTGAAATGAAGAGTAAGTGAACTGATCAGACACAGAAAAGACTTTGAGTTTTGTTTCCATAAACACAGCTTTGGAAAGACTTGGTAAACGTTAGCTGTAAAAGCTTTGCTGTTTGTAGACAGGACAACACTGGAAGAAGGTGGGGGGAGTGAGAAAAATCTAGGCGGGCTCTGCATTCAGATTACTTCCCAAGTGTCTTCAGGTTCTCCCTCGCTGTAAAGAAAGCCAAACTGGAAATCCTAGATGAAGGATGTGGTTTCTGTAAGACAGAAGATGCATAACTCCAATCAGCAGACCCATGTGCAGAGAACAGTCCTTGGCCTCACATCAGAAGATTGGCACATGTGTGTACATTTATGTTTTAAGTTATATAGAGTGTGTATGGTATGTATGAATCTTTTTTTTTTTTTTTTTTTTTTTTATCATTTCCCATTGTATCCAACTTGCAGGAAAACCAACAGTCAGTCCTGATGACGCGGGAAGAGACAGCTTGTTCTTGGACGCTTTTTGGCTTCTATTCTTTTGTTCTCCATCCTTTGAACCTCCCTTTCCATTATGCTTTCTGAATCAATGGTAGTTTCTTCTCAAAACACTGTATATTTTGTCTTAGATAAAACCTCTCTTTCTTCCTGAGATTATTGCTTACCTGGCCTCTCTCCTCACTGAACAGTACTTAACTGGCTCAAACCTGAAGAACTGAAGGGCCGCATCAGGCTTGACATCTGCCTCCTCCTTCTGTGGCTTCCAAACATGATGCCTGCAGTGTTCTGTAAAACTCGTCAGTAAAGGCCCTAATGGTACTAGCTCTGCTGCTCCCCTGGACTCGCTGTCACCATAGCATCCTGGTCACTCCCTTGTCTTTGTCAGGATATTTAGAACCTCGCTCACATGTTTCCTCTTCATGATAAGTTCGCCTTCAGCGAGGATGATTTCAGTAGGGATCCATGTAGAGATTGCGCCCAGCATCCAACAGCTGTTGTTCTTTGAGATCTTGGACTCCGGTGTCTCTCTATTCATTCCACACTAGTGGGATGAATTTTCTTTTTCTTTTTTTATTTCCATGACCGTTATGGTCCTTCATCATTGACAAACGTTCTACCAGGAGATCCTTCAGAAATTTCAAACTGTAAATCTAAGGTTTTCAGAATGCTGACCACCCCTCCTAACTTCTTTAGGTTTTTAGTCAGTTGGAAAATCGGGAGAAAAGCTTAGAGGAGGACTAGAACTTAGTACCCACCTTGCTGCAGATAAATCTAGATGGGAAAATGTGCCCGCCACTTGCTGCTGAAGGGGGGGCCTCCTGTTACTTCCTCTTCCTACAGCAAACCTCAAAGCCTGCAGTGGCGGAGAGAGTCAGATGTGCACCCTTAAGGAGTTTGGAGCATTCTGGCTCCCCCTGCATCTGCGGGAATGTAAAAGGTAAACCGGTGAGAGTCGGAGACCCACATGTGAGCAGTGACTCAGTTCGCCCTCCCTGCCCGCGCGAGAGCTGAGGACTGACGTGTGTCAGGTTCTCACCATCTTCCCAGGCACCATGACTTACCCCCCCCCCCCCCCCTTTTTTCTGTGAGCTGGAGGAAGTAGTAGAAGTTTCTTTCACAGGACTTCCCCAAGAGGGCAGACATGTTGAGGAAAGTTCCTCCTTTACCCGTGAGGTGGGACACATGCTGTGGAGGACGAAGTGAGGGGACGTTCTTCCTTGGGCGAATGCTCTGCCACAAGCTCTTACCCTTCCAGTTCTCTCTTCCCGTAACCATGCTCTGCTGACCAATGTCACTCTTACTTTAAGTAATGATTTCACAGAGAAAACAACGGCCGTAAATGGGAACATTAATTCCCCAGACTTTCTGGTATTCCCAGTCCTGCTCCTCCTTCCCCGTCTCTGTTGAGGTAGTTTCGCCGTCTGGGCCGGGCCCCTCTCCGTACTCTCACCCTCCTAAGGAGCTTATTCTTTGGATTCTTCTTTTTCTTAAATCATCACTTTCTCTGTCGCATTAAAAAAACAAACTACTAACTTAAAAGCAGTAACAACAATAGCAAAACCTATCTACTGCCTTATTCTTCTCCTTTTCTTCATGTGAAACCTTCTTGGGGAAAAAGCTGTTTCCACATGCTGACTTTATTTTCTTATCTCTAGTGAACCCGTAACTCTTCTGAAATGTGGCTTCCACGCCACTACTCTATTGAGCAGTTGTGGTAGTGGTCGACCGGACAGCCGATGGCTCAGCGCAGCTCGCGCTCGTGCCCGACGCGGCACCCTGCTGCTTTCTGAAGCTGACACCCCTCAAGTGGCTTCTCTTCCATCTTCCTCATGATCTTTCTCGATCCCTCCTCTGTCTCCTTTAGGAGTTTGTCCACCTTTCTTGCCTCTGAACCCCAGAATCGCACAGAGCTTTCTTCTGGTTTTCTTCTCTTTTTACTGTCCTTTCTCCCGGCCGGATCACGTCCGCCATAGCTCCGCCACCGCTTAAAATGTTGTTGATTCCCAAACCCGCAGCTCCAGCTCAAGCCTCTTCACAGAAATGGTCCACACCCCGCTCTGCTGCTGTTGTTCTCTTCCAACTGACGGCCCTGGACAGTTGCTTTTTTTTTAAAAAAAAAACAAACAAACCAACTAGGTTACTCCGATGGCCTCCTCACTAGTTTTTCTACCTCCAGGCGAGCCACCATCAAATCCGCCCTCCCCACTGCTGTCAAAGTGGCCCTGCTAAAACGCAGACTTGTATTTCGCCTGTTCCCTCAAAATTATGCAGTGGCTCCTCGCATTTTGAGAGTAAGGTACAGGTCATTCACAGTTGCTCTTAGTTTCACATGTGATCCCTGAGTAGACTTCTTGACCGACATCTGCCGTCAGCTCATGCTTGCTTCAGCCGTTCCGAGCGACTTCCACCATCCTCATGGGATTTTCAAGTTTTTATCACTCACACACGAATGCCTCCTTTTCCTCTTGTCTTCACCTGCCATCCCCTCTCATTATTTTATGATCCAGCTCAATCGTCATCATTTTCCTGAGAAATCTACCTGCAGGGTCTCTGCGAGTCTTCTCCCGATCTCTCTCCTACTCCCATTCAGTGCTTTAGTTGGCACCCTCTGTTTACTTCTATCACAGCATTTATGACCCTACATTGTGGTTTATTTGTAATTTATTTGTTTAGGTGAATGTCTCCTCTTGTTGATTATAAGTTCCTTTAAAAAAAAAAAGCTGTGTCTTTTATCTTCTTATTCTTGGCTTCTAACATAATGACTAACCCTATAGCAGTCGCATTCTGTAAATACTTATTAACAATTTAGATATCCTAAAGTTACCCTAATGCTGAAGAAATCTGTACTTGGTTTTAAAAGAATATTTTGATCAGTCCTTTTAAAATAACAAAATTAGGGCAGCCTTTCTTTTCTTTAATTTTCCTTATTTTTCATTTTCATGTTTCTTGACTTTTGCCCTATTATCTTTACCTCCAAGTTCTTTTAGTTTAAAACTGGTCTAATTAAAATCTCTTGCAAAGCAAAATAATCTTAATTAAAGTTGATTGTACCAGGACTTTATTATTTGACTCTTTTTGCACATGAGCCATAGATAACGTGATTATGTAATTTATCATCCAATGCACGACTCTTTTGAGATTGAAAGGGGGAGCTATTAATATGTTCACTGGAGTGGAGGAGGAAAGTAAGACTGCCCCAGGCAGTCTGAAAGGCATAGTTTCTCTAGCTGTATTGAGAATCTGTCTATCTATCTATCTATCTATCTATCTATCTATATGCATGTATACTCTTAAGATAGTATTTTCATTTATAATATTTTTAGTGTTGAATGTCTTATGTGTAAAATATTAATTTTCTTCCCTTAAGCCACATAAACAAACATTAGTGAAAAACATGGGATTTATATTTGTTCAAGTAACAAAGCACAAAGCTAGACTTCTAACTTGGGGGAATGCGGTCTTCTCAGATATTTTCTCCTTGCTGTCTCTGGGGCACTGGAGGACAAGACAAGAACATGAGAGCTTTATGAGCTGTTTGGCATCCCTCCAGGGACATGTCAGTTTCAGAATTGTTCTGGTGGGCATTGGTTCTGGTGGGCATTGGCTCTGGTGAGCATTGGCTCTGGTGGGCATTGGC